>NC_056733.1:1670838782-1671138782 GCF_019279795.1 Protopterus annectens | reverse complement strand
GTCATCAGAAATGGTGTGTCATCTATTGAATAAGAGGTCAGTGTTCCACTCTACACAGCAGTCATAAAACCCATCATAGAGTACAATGGCCCTTTTGGTATGTACCTCAGAAGACATCTACAGCAACTGTAGACGCCAGGTACAAACCTCACAAAGAGTATTACAGACAGATGCCCTATGTAGACTGTCTTAGAAAACCACAGCTACACTGTGTCTCATACTGCCTACCCAGTGCCAACCTCTGCCTAACATACAAAGCCATGCCAAACCCACATGTGTTGGACATGCTCCATGTAAACAGATCAAAATCCCTACAAGCTACACACTGTACTGATCTAAACCTTGTAACGTCAAAAAGCAGAACATGCTGGAGTGGTACATTCTCATCTCAGACACATACCATACTCTGGATCTAACTACCTATCAATAGCAAAGAAAGGTCCTCATTAGCAGTTGTCATAAATAATCATGATGAATGGATATGAGATAGGAAATACAACCCGGGAATCACCTCTGTGGCTCTGCATGACAGGGGCACATGAACTTAAATTACATGGGTGTTGAAGGGCAGGGTACCATATGGCTAGGCTTCTATAGGTCCTACGGCTAATAGCCTATGAGCTACCTAGGACCCAATACACACACGCATGTACATGTTGCATTAATTGCTATGTGAGGTTGACTGAGTGTGATGGTGAATGTGTAGGTGAATGTGTCAACGTTGTGTATATGTGTGATAGCCTAGTGGGGAAACTGTTTATATCATGGTATGTAGTGTTCTATCTTTGATCCCAGCAAAAGATATGTATGCTATTGCTAGGCAGGAAAAGCAGTATGGCATAAGGTGTGATGTTGTCCCATGGTGTTGACTGGAGTGTGCCATTGTAGGCTAAAGCAGAACATGTATGCTTATTGATTGTTAACACTAGTGAATACAAATCCCGTATGAACTGTAGTACTACCTGAAGCTGTAGGCCTAAACAGCACAGTATGGTGTATATCCACATTGCTTGGAAACACTGTTTTGTTTGTTACCTGTAGTCCTCACAGATTACATACCTCAGGCATAAGGTTTTGTAAGTGCTGACACACAGTACTGTATGGTACACAGGTAAACTCATCTGGGTTGCCATACCTTTGTGTCTTGTAGGTATGTCTGATGTGTGTGTGGGTATGAATGTAACATGGCCTCGGTCGTATGTGTGTTACAGGATATAAGTGCATATCCAGCAACATATATAGTGTAGTATAGCAGTATGCCACCTATATTGATGAATGTGCACATATGTTACTTAGGGGTCTGCTATCAACAAGTAGTGTGGTGTACTGGTAGTACTGTAACTGTACTTTACAATCATTTCAATGGATGACATATTTCTGTATGCATTAGCTTCATATATACCTCCTGTGGCTAGGTGGTGCATTGTGCCACATACAGTGTGCCATGTGCTGTTGTATAGTCTTGCATACTGGTTTCACTTTGTTGCTGTGCAGAACATGGTTTAATATATAGAACATGCCAGACACTGTCAGGCAGTTGTGGGCTGAGCACTGATGTGTGGTATTAAAAGTGTGTATCTACGGACAGCCAATAGGTTGCTATATATAGCATTTCATTGATATCTGTACTTTAGAATGTTAAGTGTGCCAAATGACTTGCTCACAATAATTGTTTTATTGTCTTCCAGGGACATGTCTCACCATCGCAACCTTGCATATTTCCCTGAAGAGGAGGAAATCATTATATCCACCCTAGTACAATATCACACCCTGCTGTTCTCCAGAACCAGCCAGGATCAGCATGAGCGCACTGCACTGTGGCAAGATGTTGTCTGTCGGGTTAATGACGTAGGCATACATAACCGGAATTATGAGCAGGTACACCATCACTGCAGTGATTTAATTAGACATGTCCGGCAGCATGCCTACGATTTCTGCAGACAACAGCTTGCCACAGGTGGTGGTGCAGCATTACATCTGACCCTCACCAGAGTGGAAGAGCTGCTCCTCAGCGTGGTGGCTCCTGGACAACCACTACAACAGACATGTGTCATCATGGAGGCCGGAGTCACCCAGCAAGTTGACTCGGAGCATGCAGGTAACATGGCATATCTGTAGACTACTGTTAGCTCGATTGTTAGAGCATGCATATGTCAGATGTGTACTGTGTATTTGGAAGATGTGGAGCCTGGTGTTGTGCAATACTGATAATTTGGAACATAATCTGTATGCCTGTGACTGTCAACCACTGTACTACTGTAAAATTGCAAACTCACAGCAGCAATGCCATAGTTGTTGACACTGACAAACTGTCTCATATCCTTGTAGGTCCCTCTGGTGTGACAGCAAGACAGCAGACCCATGCTGGTGAGTGTTCTACATTTAATATGGCAAATGACATGTGCATGTCATAGGTGAGTTGTAGGCCATATGCATATGTAAAACACTTACACATAATGCATGCTCTCCATGTTTTCTGTGGGACTATATACATCCCAGTAACATGAGTAGCTGCCTCAAACACATGCTATACTCAGAGCATCCCAAAGAATTGTGGTACACTGTAGTGGACATTGTATAGGCAGAGTCAATACACATGCACACAATATACACCACCTTGTCATATGCAGTACGTGTTAATATGATACACATGGTGTATTTAGACACCTACTGTAATGTCATTCTCCAGTATCCCAAATGTCATCCACACAGCACACATACTATACCTGAGGGGTAGAGGCCTATCGTGGGGCAGTGTAAAGCTCTTCAACAAACAACACATTCATGTTAGGCAATGCTCCCTATTGAACACCGTACATACCCATGTAACAACTGCCTGTGAAATGGTTAATGTAGCCACAGTGCTGCAGTTCAGGTACAGCAAGATAGTTGCCAGTGTGGCACACATTAGTGGCCTTGAGTGACCACATGATGCTGCCTGATGATGGCTCATGGTACTACACTACATCAAGCTACAGTAACTACAGTACTACACATAGCATTCATTGCTATACACCTGACAGTTGTGTGCATCCAGCCATGGTATGTATACCTGTGAGTGATGGTTCACAGGACATTGAAAAGCATTTAATACTTGCACAACAATGTTGTGTCCATGTACACATTGTGTTCCAGGGTAAGGCCAATCATTGAACAACACACATGCATCAAAGACATGTATACAGTTATTAAGAAGGACTCTCTACACTCGCACTGCATGCTGTTGAGCAAAACACATCCTGCATGCTGACATGTGTGATAGGACTCTTTGGCTTGTGATACTGTACTCCACCATCAACCACTGATGGGTATGTTCTGGATTGCTTATGGTGTGTGTGTGTGTGTGTGTGTGTGTGTGTGTGTGTGTGTGTGTGTGTGTGTGTGTGTGTGTGTGTGTGTGTGTGTGTGTGTATCCTGAGTTCAAGGACTGTCACTGCTTCATATTTTCATACTGGGCAGACCAGACTGCTTAAGGAACAGTAAAGCAAATATGACCATGTTTACCTGCTTTGGCTCAACTATGCCCAACTTTGACCAAACTTGCCAAACATTGCTCAACATTAACCAACATTGCTGAACGTTGCCCAATATTGCTCAATATTGCCTAAAGTTGTGCTACTTAGTGTGTGCTATTTTGTTTACATATAATAAATTGAGGTAAAAGCTGTTTAGCACTGATTTATATTGCTTAAAACATGGCAATCATGCCTCAGGTGGTGCTGCAGGGCTGCCTATGTTGGATGCACATAGTACACTCCCTATGCATGTTTGAAAACAGGTAGTGTCAAGTTAGGCATCCCTTTTACTATATGTGCTAGTCAGAGAGAGGTATAATTTCCAGGGTTCCTACTGAGCCAGTGTATATGATATGCATTGCCTCTTTGCCAAGGCCAAAGCACATAGGGCACACCTCCTTCTGCCTACTGGGGCAGGCTCAGATTGTTCCTCCTCCGAGTCACACTCTACCTGTGGTGGCCTTGGCAATGGTGGGGGGCTGTTTGGCCTGGCCCTATGCTGCTCCTGCTGCAGCTGTTTTCGCAGGATCATATTATGTAGCATAGCACATACCATGACTATTTGGGTACATGTAGTTGGTGAGTACTGCAAGGCTCCACCAGATGTGTCCAGGCACCAGAACCATGACTTGAGCAGCCCAAACACATGCTCGATTACATTTTGTGTTTGTGCGTGTGTTTCATTATGGCATTCCTGTTCAGGTGTGTGTGCATTTCTGATGGGTGTCATCAGCCACAGCTCCAGTGCATATCCAGCATCCCCCACTAGGTGACCATGAGGGATGTCCCCTTTGGCAAATGTCTGGTACAGTTGTGTCAGATGCCAGATATGGGAATCATGATAGCTTCCAGGGCAGCCAGCACACACATTCATTATTATGCCCTGGGCATCACACACGACCTGGCAGTTGATGGAGGAGAGGCCCTACCCCGCTCACCAGCTGGTGTTTTGATGCATATGTGCGTGCAGTCTATTGCACCCACTACTTCAGGGTATTCCGCTATTTGCTGGAAAAGACACATATTGCTGGCCAATACCTCATGGGAATTGGGGAAATATACATGATCACTGACATGTGCTGACATGGCATTCAGGAACTAGTGCAGTACCCTGGATGCTGATGCCTGTGAAATCCCCATCATATCACCAGTTGGTCTCTGGAAAGTACCTGTTGCTAGTATTCTTAGGCCAACACATACCTTGGTTTCCACTGGGATGGGTTCCCCTCTGTTGGGTCTGTGTGTAAGGCGTGACCTGCACAGCTCAACAATTTGCTGTATGAGGTCTCTGTCCACTCTATAGCGCTCCACTATCTCCAGCTCATGTAGCCCCTGGTAGGTTACCCTGGGCCTGTACACTCTTCTCTGTCTCCTCACTGTGGGTTGCTCAGCATCATCCGCATTGTCACCACCCTCAGCATGTTGCATATGTCACCTTATAACAACAATGGCAGCCCCTAACATTTCTTTGTCTCAATAAAGTTTTTTCAGTTTTCACTTCTCTTAGCTTACTGCAGTTTTGCAGTGTGAAAAACATAGTGGAAAGTTGTTTGCAGAGTTTTAAGTGCTGGGCTGGGCTGGGCTGGGCTGGGCTAGTGTACTGCCTTTGAAAAACCAAAACTAGAAGCAAAACCAAACCACGAATGCAAACCATTTGGCTCCACAGGACCCGGAAGCAGGTACACAAAGGCTTTCAAAATAAGCAGTAGAAGAAATCAATCAGCTGCTAGGTCTCCAATAAGATCCTTTAATATGACAAGGCAAAGTTAAAATCACAGTCTCTTCCAAGCGCTTTCACTCGACCACTTGCGAGCTTTTTCAAGGCAAAAAACATGAACTGGAAGTTCATTCACATTAAATACTTTCACAGTCATCACATGACTTCCTGTGGATTTTTCCCAAAAGGAAAATCACCATATAAGGCAAATTCTAAAATACATTCTTATTGTCATTAAAAAAATGATTCATTTTGTAAAAATGTCTTGGCAACTGAATAATCATGTTAAACATAACATTAAATCAAAATGTTACAATGTACCAAGAAAATTCTACAGAGTGTTTTTGTAATCACAAATAAATGCAGTAACCCCTTTTGAACATCGGGGGTAAAATCAAGATTCCAAATTAAAATCTTGGGCTACTTAGTAGCATTATAAAAACATTTCTTTTCTAAGTTTCAAATGGGTAACTTAACCTTCAATGTGTCTTATTCTAAAATCTTATGAATGCAAAAGTGAATAAAAAAATAAAATAAAAAAATGTAAAAATATATAGTGTAGTAATATAACAGATGTCATGTTATGCTGAATTGTATTATAAACGGGCTTGCCTCAATTTCAGAACACTAATAATGCTAAGAGTGTCGTTCAGACCTGGGTGTCTAGTAGCGTCTAAGCGGAGCTGCCAAAATAGCTCACAGTATTCTAAATTGGACTCCCAACTACCCCCTCTTATATCTGGTTGTACCTGTTCCAACACCATAAACTTTATTTCCATGTTCTTACATGTCAAAGAGTGTTTGTAGAAGGCATTACTTTCCTTCCTTGCACTGATGTCATTGAAGTGTTCATAAACTCTTCTCCTAAACACCCTTTCAGTTTTCCCAATGTAAAAACCATGGCAGGTAACACAGCATCCAAGGTAGACTACCACCCTTAGATCCACAGTTAAAATGTTTGTTGGAGTGGAACCTGAATCTTCTCAAGGGGAGGTAGTAGGACCCCGAATTCAGCATAGCATGGCATTGCTTACACATCCCACAGGGATAAGTGCCTGGTTTCTTTCTATTCTGATTGTGTGGATCCTCCAACCTAATTTCTAACAGTTATTTCAAATTCTTGCCCTTTTCCTGACAAAGAGGAAAGCTGGGCATAGAATTCTTCAGATCTTCCTGTAGTCTGAGAATGGGCCAATATTTCTTGATAGTCTTCTCAATCTGATCTGAGTTGTTGGAATAGGTGTGTATAAAGCTATTTTTAGACTTTGAAGTGTCTTTTGAAGGGTTTGGGGAGATCTCGTTGACCCCCACCCCCAATAAAGGGGGATACTTATTTGATCTCTTCTCAGAAATTTCTACAACCAGTGCTTCTACCAAAGCTTCCGGATATTGTTTTTCCTTAAAAAATCCCCTTAAAATAGAAACTTCCTCTTTGAAAAGTTTGTCAGTGCTGGACATTCGTGAAGCTCTAATGAGTTGACCTTTTACTATCGCCTTTTTTTGATATAAGGGATGTCCACTGTGGTAATTTAAGTATGCGTTCGAAAAAGTGCTTTTCCTGTAAATTTTGGACTGAAAGCACATGTTCGGATAGTCCTTAACCAGTGAAATGTCTAAATAGTCAAGTTGGTGTTTGCTGATCTTGTGAGTGAATCTAAAAAATGTGGTTGTTGTGTTAATGTAATCCATAAATTCCATAAGACTTCCTTCGTCTCCCATCCACATAAAGGAGATATCATCCAAAAATCTCCTGTAGTGCAAGATATCCTGGTACCATGTGCTAGTAAAAATATATTTCTTTTCCCATTGGTATAATACCAAATTTGCGTAGATGGAAGCACAGGGGGCACCCATTGCCACACCTTTTTTCTGACGATAAAATTCCCCTTTAAAGTGGATGAAATTATTTTCTAAAACTAAATCCATAAATTCCAAAATTAAGTTAGTGAACTTGGCCCCCAGTTGGACTTCATTAGATAAGTAAGTACCTAACCACTCAAGGCCCGTATTGTGTGGGGCTAGGAATAAGTCGACTACATCAACAGTGACCATAAACATCTCAGGTAAAAATAAACTCTGATCCACTCCTTTTAGGTAGTCCCATGAATCCTTACATATATGTTTAATTTTCTCTGCATATTGTTTTAAGGAGAAGTCGATGAATTTAGCTAGGGGTTCTGTAACACTTCCACTTCCTGCCACTATAGGTCTGTATTTAAGGGGGTTCAAATTCTTATGTGTCTTAGGAATTTCAAAAATCTGGGCAACCTTGGGTCTTTTAACTAATAAGTAGTTGTATAACTTCTCATTAATGACATTCTGTATTAAATAAATGATCATATAATAGATAATTTATTTTAGCTTGAGCTATGTTGATCTCGTTTCTTGAGACAAGTTCGTATTGATCAGTGTCCTGTAGCACCGTGTGCAAGGCAGCCTCATAGTCCCAGTTGTACATCAAGACAGCCCCTCCCCCCTTGTCTGGTTTCATGACTCTACATCCCTCCATTTTGAGATTTTTGATTAGAGTCAACTCATCCTCAGTGATGTTTTCAGATATTTCACAGTAATCATTCTCCTTAAGTTTCCTAATGTCAGTCTCAACTAGCGTACTGCCTTTGTAATTGGCTGATTCTGATTGTTTTCACCTGCTAGCTCTGCTAGTTCTCCTTGGTTATCTTCCTACTATTTGTTGTGCTTCCTTTTCCCTTTCTGTTTCCACAGGGGACAGCGCTGCACAAACAAGCGCAAACACGTGCACACCAGCTCACACGCACACACACACATGCTTACACGGCCTAACACTTGCTGACTCCTGCTTGAATGCGCAAACATCGGTGCAAACATACTTACACAAGTTTCAACAACCATACACATGCTTACTCTGGCTTAAACGCGCACACACAGGCTCACACATGTGCACACAGTCTTACTCAGTTTTACAGGTGCTCACACTCACGCAAACACGTTGCAGGCACTACTATAAGAAACTTTAGTGTTATCCACATCATACACCTTCAATTTCTTGACTTTAGCTAGGATACCTGTTGACGCGCCTCTTCCATTGATGGGTAACTGACAGCAAACACATGCCACTCTGCTCCAATGAGCTTACATTCTTACATATATACCCCCCTCATGATGTCACCTATCTTCTACTCTGATATTCCCCTTATCCTACTCTTACACTCCACGGACTTTGCTCATATGCCATGTGAAATTAGGATTCACTATCCTTACCCTCATTTGCATAGGATTGCCTACTAATGCTTGGTTACATCTCTTAGACTGAGCTACACCCCTTAGCAACCTCTACTCAGTAGCCATGTTGTCTTCAGCCTGCCATTCATTTGCATGGCGGTTGAATATTTAGACTAATATCCCTATTTGTGGCTTTTATTTTTTTTTCATGGTTTTTAGAGCACAGCACCTTTGATTGACGCTGCGCTACACTTAAACTTCGGAGATCGAGGTAAAAATTTTTTTTTTTATTTTGCAATGGGAAGAATTGCCAATGGCCATATATTTGGCCATTGGCATACTTCCTCAACTGGATGCATCCTTTATTTTGAGCTGTCATGGCTTTGTTTTGCTATTTGCAGAACGGTACTCAGTTGACAATGGAGTACATTTCTGAAAATAACACTACTCTTACTTGGATAGGTTTTGGTTTCCTGGATCACAAATTTACCCCATTTGCATAGCTTTCATCAGCAAATGAGGTAATTTGCATAACCTAACCCTGTTCGTGTAAGAGTCGTTTTAGGAGCTTTCTTGCACGCCCCTGCCGGCTGTTCCTGAATCGTTCGGCAGACATGTTGGCTGCATGGAGTCTTACTCTACTCTTAGACTCCGTGCAAGCCTTTGTGAATCCAGCCCATTGTCTATTTTGCCTAAATAGCTTTCTCACAAGTATTCAATTTTGTCATCTATTACAGTTCATCATCAAATACAAGGTAAAACAAACAAAAAAATATATATACTTTATCAAAATATCTTTTCTATAGTAACTGAAATAGTGTATATGTCATTATTATGATTACTTAAGTAATTTTATTATTTTATTTTAATTCTCTCTAACATTTTCAAACATAGAGTATAGTATGCATGTGGTGGGGGTGAGCGGATTGACAGTAGCTGAGATAGTGTGTGTGTGCATCTGTATAATATATATATATATATATATATATATATATATATATATATATATATATATATATATATATAAATATATATATATATCTATATATATATATATATATATATATATATATATATATATATATTACCTATAAGTCTCTTTATTATTTTATTTAAATCCTCACAACTAATGGTTTTTAACATAGAGACTAGTGTGTATGGGGGGTGTACATTAATGTTTCTAACTAATCCACTTAATTTATATATACTTTCTATACACAATTTCAAGCAATCTTTTTTTTTAATTTTTGGTTATTCTATAGGGTGAATATGGTAGTATCTGATAAGCTTTATCTATTTGCAGTGGGTGTTGTGCAGAGCAGTTTTAGCTGCATGATAAGCATTTATCTACATTAATTCACTTTCTTTTAATAGGTTAAACTTGTGTGGTGTTTGTTCATTACTTGGGTTCTTATTCAAAGATTTAGGGATACCGTTGACTGTTTTTTACAGTAACTGCTTCTTTTCAGTCTCTTTTCCCATCTAGTGTTAGTTAAATTGCTTCAGAATGCTTTGTTTTACATACCACAAGCTGTTTTTCAATTTAACAGTCTAAAGTTCATGTTCAAACTGCCTGTGCTGCAGGAAATGCATTTTGAACTTTAACCCTCATTTACAGGAACTGAACTTTAAGTATGTTAAAACGAGAAGGAGAAACACAAAAACAGAACATTTAAAATTAAGCTAGTTAATTTTAAAACATATTCATGTAGTTTTTATTCTCATTATCTTTTAAAAAGTGAAATAATGAAAAGAAGAAATGGAAAGAATACTACTATGGGAAGAAGAAAAAGAAGACATCTGCAAACTTAAGAACACCTGGTACTAATCTCCATTTAGTGACTTCTTGTGGTCATCCTAATTACAGATCAGAGAAAGTTGTGTCCTTTATATAAGTACAATGTACATATAATATATTCATGCAGCAGATCATCACAGAACAGAGGACTATGCCATTTATATTGATGAAGATGCTTGTTTAAAACAATATTACTGGTTTTAATGTGTCATGAAAGAAGCTAAAAAAATAACACAACTTTAATAATAATTAATTAGACAGCTACTGCTATGCAAAATATTTCTGATAAACAAATAAGTACCTATTACAGTAATGCAATTTCCTCTACAGTTTGTCTGGTTCTGTAACATGCTACCTGTTATATTGTACACACACATATTTACATACTGTCAGACTAGATTTTTGACTATTTAGTCTAAACATTTCAGGATTTGGCATTGTAAGTCCTGATATTTTAAAAGGTTAAATTCCTTAACTGATCCATTATTGTCACTGACCTATTATATTGTTTCATATCCACATTTCATTTATGCAAGTGCAAAACATTAACTTCTTTGCAAGCTAGGTCTTCTATTTCTGACATTTTCTAACTTTTGCATAGTTCAATGGCTATCTGGTATTTTCTACTTGGGCTCCCTCACAATACAGATTCAGAAGAAGAATAGATAGTTTCATTAAATAAGATCTAATAAGTAAAATAACATTTCTGCTTCTTGTGACAGACAGTGACACACCTAAAGTTTTAATCTCATAAAAAAAATAAATAAATAAATAACAAACACATAGATCGTGGGTGAGCCACAGATAATGGAAGACCTGAGATATAATACTAAGAGTTAAGTAACAAGACTGTTGATTGGATAGAAAATACTTACAAGAATGAAGCTGATAGTATAGTAAACAGGGAATGACATATAGCATACATAACATCTTTCAGTTTATTAAAATATTGTTATAGAGAGCTATTAATCATCTGAAAGTTGGTAATATACAGATTAAGCGTCCACACTTAAGTAAATAATGCTACATTGCAATTCTGTATAGATAGGGGCATCCATTTGCAAAAGCACACTCAAATTGAATTACATATTTACACAGACCCCCTTGTCTATTCATAAGTAAGGTGTCTGAATATGTATTTACACAGGGTATAATCAACTGCCTACAAATATTAAATACCCCCATAACCTTTTGGTGTTTCTTCAATATACAGTTGTCCCAATTCTTTCCTTGAAATTCAATTGTGAAATCTAACACCTGATGTGATGCCCAAAAGAGCTGTGCAATGCAACAAAACTGTAAGGTTAAACACAGTGAACACGTCATTATTAAAATGCAAATGAAAACAAGCATGCAGGAAGCTAGTACACCTTATATGGGATAACATATGGTTCACACCTCTGCATACTGGTTCATATAAAATTGTTTTTTTAATACAAAATAATTTATACAAGACATTTGCCTGGAAATTATTTACAGTGATTATAAACTTGCCCTGAGAGAAATATATTTATTTGACTTCTATGTATATATTAATTTGCATATAGCAGCACTTATGTGCATTACTGTACTTATACTTTAATATAAGCTGTTGTCTTCTGTGCTATATGAAACAGTATAGAACAGAATATGCTTAAAACACCTCAATTTGCTCAACATCTGTTGCCTTAATTACTCAGAGTTACTTTGCTAATTATTGGAAAATAATATTAATGAGCAGGTTTAACGCTTTAAAGTGTTCTGCATTTGTTACTGAAATATGTCATTTTATTTTATACTAAACTGACTTTTAAATAATTTCTAGCATTTTTCATCTCCTGTTGGTATGAGGAATACAAAAACGTAATCTGCACATTTCAGAATATGACAATGAAAAGTTATATAAGCAAATTTGTAAGTACATGGTACTTAAAATATAATAGGAAAGGAATGCTTCCTGTACATAAGGCAGTTGTTAAATGTATATAATCATAAAAGAATGCTTCCTGTACAGAAGTTAGATGTTAAATGTATATTCCAAGTACTACTTATTCATTTTTGTATTTACTCTCATAGATACATAGAACATATTCACTCTCTTAATTGTTAATATCCATATCAAGCATTTACTTTCTATGTACACACATCCATGTAAATATACAATATAAACAAATATGTACTTTTAAATTGTAGTATTTTTTAATTATACTTCCATATTCTTATTGTTTTCACCTTTTTAACCATATTATTAAATGAGTTTTAAAAGTTATATGATATGTGATCTTGATATTTATTGGTGTTATGTAGTCTATAATTTAATGTGTTATAGGTGTTGCTGGTTTTATTTATTTCCTCCATTTAAATGCTTAAATACTAGGCTATTTATAGCATTTTCTATAGTATGATTAATTAGACAAAATGACTATATAAAATGTCTAATCAAATATAGAAATTTGAAATGCATTATTTCTGGGATATTTTGATATATTCAGAAATACACTATATCATTCTTTATTATTATTTTCAACTTTATATTTCTATTATCTTAAATATTAATATTTCTCAAATTTATACTTTACATTGTTTTTCCTTTTAACATGACATGAGTGTGCTCTAAGTAGTTCAAATTAATAATAGTGTTTTAAATTAAGAAATTAAGAAGCAGTAGCAACTGTTTAGCTTCATGGCATTGGGATGGGCATGATTGGTGTGTGATCTTTATGATTAAATCATCAACAAAGGGAATTTTAATTCCATCATGGGAGGTTTGAATGTATTTAATTGTGAAAGTTTGCCATTGCTTTTTTTGTGTCTGTCCATAACAACAATTATTAATACTTGGTTATTATATTTTAAGATAAATCATCTTAAGTCAGTGTATTTACTTGTTATTATGAATGGAGACATATAATTGACTCTCATTAAACATCAATGGACTTAATAATCCATTGAACAGGAGTAGCTTAACCAAATATTAAAAACTGCATAAAGCTCGCATAATTTTCTTACAAGAAATGTGTTTCTTATCTGAAGATATAGATAGATTGATGTTAAAAGGTTATTCAACTCTTGTGAGCTCTCATTTTAAATCTAAGAGGACAGGCACTCTCATCATTTGGAGAAATTCATTACCTATGCGTAAAATATTAAATACTATTCAAATAAAATGGCATTTTGGGTGTAGCAGTAGTAGAAACTGACAAAACCCTTTATACTTGTTTGAATTTTTACTGGATACCTGAAATTATAGTCAAGGTTGCTAAGAAATATTTGAACATCATAACCTTATATACAGTATATACAAAATATGAATTCATTATTGCAGGAGATTTTAACTGTATTCTTTCTAGTAAAGACACAACTTCTCATAAGATTCCTAAGCTATCCTCACTAGCTAAACACTTAGATCATTTTATTAATTCTCAGCATTTGATAGATACCTATGATATTAAATCTACTAACTCTCTTAACTTTACACATTATTCTTATAGAATTGGCACGCAAACACTGATAACGTTTTTACGTCTAGTAGCTTATTTACTAAAATTAAAGATGTATTGATAACTTCATGTCCTTTATCAGACCACAATGTTATTACATTTACATTAACATTAAAGCCAAGTAATTTCATTTACTATCAGAGAATATCTGCTTATGTAGTAAAATTAAAAGACTTTAGGAAATGGTGTCTAAAAGAAATAGATCAATACACTGAAATTAATAATAATGGAGAAGTTTCAAAACTAATTCTCTGTATAGAAGAATTAAAAACTTGGTACATATGTAAAAAAAAGAGTGGGATAAGGAGCAGATATCTTTGCACTCCAATATAGATAATTGAAATCCAATGTAGGTCCTTATGACAAATTGGAAAAAGCTGAGTTGAAAATATTAAATCAGAAATATCTTGATTTACTTCTCTATATAGTATCAATAAATCTGGAAACATTTAAATTACAAACATACTCAGTAAACTGAAAAAGCTTACACAGGTTGGCTGTTAGGTTTAAGAAAAAAAAACTAAATACTAATCACATTAAAGAAATAATTTCCAAACAAGGTGATAAAAATAAAAAGTGACTAATTTAAAAGACATACTAGATTGCTTTAGGAAATATTATGAAGAAATTAAGAAAACAACAACTGTGACACGAAGTATAGCTCCAATCCTCATAAAATACAGCTTCCAAGTTTCACACGGTACAAACAAATATTCCTTTATTAATAGGTAAGAACAAAGATCCAAAATTGATGTTATTCTCTTTTAAGGAGTTAAAAGATCCAATTAATAATCTTAAACCAAATAAAGCCCTTGGTCTTGATGGTGTAATCCAGATTTATAAAAATTATTCCCAGAGGATTTTTTAAATATCTTATTAAAAGCTTGTCCCTCAGATTCAGCAGGCTCTGCATGGAGTGCAGGAATAGTGCAAGAGCTGCTGCATGCAATATGGCTGCCAAGCAATCCAGGAACGAGTTCCCTGGACGTGCACAAGTGCTCCTACACTATTCCTGCATGGACACCACTGCTATATGCTAATTACCTCATTTGCTGGTGAAAACCATGCAAATGAGGTGAATTAGTGATCCAGGAGGCAGGCAGGTATCTGTGCAGGAATAGTGTAACCTGTAGAAATGTAATCGGTTACTAACTGAATACATTTCTGTAAATTACAAAATGGAAGCATGACAGCTCGGATGAAAGCATGTATTCAATGTAGTAGGCATGCCAATGGCCAAATATATGGCCATTGGCATGAGAAATAGTTTCAAAATTATAAAAAAATAACTTTTATTTATTTATTTATTTTTTGGCTGGTTCTGGCTGTTTAAGCATGGGGCAGTGGTGCGCAAAAGAGATCCTCCCAAAAATATGAAAAAAAGTAGGAAAGAAGCTTTTAAATCCAAATCAGCATTTTGCCATAATAGTCAATGGCATGCATAAGACAACAATACCAGGGAACAGTGGTTGCTAAGAGGTTAGGGCTCAGTCTGAGTGTGGTAACTAAGAATTAGCATTCCGATTTATGCAAATGAGGGTATTGATATTGAATCACAGATTTCCTCTCAGTGTTAGCTTGCACCCAGCCATGTAGGTGCAGCAAAACCATTGTATAAGTATAACAAAAACAAAGACAGTATGTTCAACAAAGATAAAGGCTCCAAGTAAAACAGACCCACAAACTGTTAAAATCCAAACTGAGATTTCCTTTAATTGCTAATACCAAAAACAAAATAAAAAGTCCCTAAAAGTCAATACGATAAGTGCTTTCGACAAGTGTCTTCCTCAGATTGTAATACAAATAATGGGACTAGCACTGATCTTTAAAATGAAAGTCCTTGATTGTATTGGCCAATCCAAACACAAGTTGGAAATCTGTCAACCAATCCAAATAGGTAATTCACCACCTTATTTACATGCAAAGGCACAATCACTTCTGTTTTCTGCCTTCCTGAAGGCAAACCCTAATATGCAAATCAGGTTTCATGAATAACCAATCAAATTTAGCAAGAAACTGATGTACCAATGATTTGTGAAAGATCGCATTTCTCATTGAATCACGGCCATAAATTAGTGACATGCCTTTTCATGACATTACCTAAAAAAAGCCAATGATCCTTTAAAGCTGACTGTACACAAAAGAATGATCGGCAAACAGCCGCTAGGTAAAACACCAAAAAAATGTAAAACTGAGCACTCCACTGTGTATGACATAACCATCTGCCGATAATTCATGAACTCGACTTTGTTGACTAAGTTCAAAGAGATTGTTTCATGAAGCCTCCAGAGTTTGCTGTACAGACAACAGCTGGCGAATCATCTATTATAAACCTCTGTCTGATCAAACCATCTCTGAAAATTTTATGGCATCCAAACCGCTTCCGCAATCATGGAAACTTGTAAAACTATGATCGCTAGGATGCATTTAGTAAAAGAAGGAACACCAACACAGATGTGGATTTTACACCACTAGTGGCAATAAATGAGGTTCAAAGCATTAATAATCTGTTACAAGATAACCAAGAGACTGTCCTGGATGCCAACACAGGGAATATGCCAGGATCGATGCCTACTGGAGCTATACCTAAGAAGAATGGCACACATCTTCCTCAGAATGCTTCTTTACCAATTTTTTGAAGCAGAACCCATTCAGGGGTCACCGGTCACAGAGCCAGGACAGGAAAAAGGAAGAAACCATATATGGAGAAAGATCATTGGTAGTCAATATTTCCCAGCAAGTTATAACACCAGCTGAACTTTCAATACTGCAAAAAGAGCTGACATTTATTCTATCTCTTAGATCTGGTCTGGACGAATTTGTAATTGATCTTAGGTGCTTCAGACGCAACATAACATTAAAGAACATCTTTGGTACCAAACAAGAACAGAGTAATAGACCAAAGAAGCCCAGCACCTTTGTACCAGTTAGCCATCCTGCTGTGGAGCTCTTTACTAGACTTTGCACCAATGAGGTTGCCAAGCTAAGAATGGATCCTAGTGTTAAACATTATAAGAACATTACCTTCAGTGAAAAGAAGGCTATTTTTGACCTACAGCAGAATCATGATATCATCTTGAGGCCAGCTGACAAAGGTGGTGCCATCGTGATGATGGATACATCACGGTATGTCAACAAGATGAACAGTATGTTACAAGATCCTAAAACATATATTGAAGCTTCGTCCATAGAAATAACTAGAGCCTTGAAAAACATCAATTCCTGTTTAAATGATATGGTGTTACAGAGACAGATTGATATGGATTTATTCAACTTTTTGGATGTTCCTAAACCCACCGTCCCATGTATTAATGGATTACCGAAGATACACAAAGATATTATGGATCCTCCATTACGTCCAATTGTGTCAGGCCAAGGATGGGCCACAGAAAATCTATTGTTGTATGTGGAGAAAGAATTAAGAGGTGTTAAATCTGTATACCACAGTACTAAGAGACACGGATGATTTCTTGGATAAATTAATTAAGTCCATGGAGGACATAGTCGATGAAGGTGATCTATTGTTACCAACTTTGGATGTCAATAATCTTTTTACTACAATTCCAAATGATGTTGGGATAGATTCTGTTAGACGGTTACTGTCAACTAGGAGAACCATAGCTGAGACCAGGCTTATTTGTGACTTATTAGATCTGACCCTGAAGAATAATTATTTTATATATGAAGAAAAAATCTATTTACAGAAATGGGGGTTGCCATGGGCACCCCCTGTGCTAATAGTTATTCTAATTTAGTCCTTGTTGAATGGGAACAAGAATTTGTTCTAAATATCAACAATCCTTGGCAGAAAAACATTCTGTATTATGGTCGTTTTGTTGACGATTTGTTTATTTTATAGAAAGGTGATGAAGAGCAATTTAAAAGATTTCACAGATATCTTGATATGACTACTTCTTATCTGCCATTTACATTGGAATGCTTGAAGCACATCATTCATTTCTTGGATGTTAATGTTAGCTTTAATGATTCATGCACCTTCGATTTTGACCTCTCTAGAAAGAGCACATGGAGGAATCACTACCCACAAAAAAGCAGCATGCATCCGAGACATATAGTTAGGAACATCATGACTAATGAAACGAACAGGATTTATAAATGATGCAACCGGGAGTCAGTAAGAAATAGAGCAGTTAAATTTTTACGGGATAACCTTAAACAAAGAGGGTATAAAGAGCAGGATTTACAACCTCAGGTTAATACACAGCAAAAAAACAGTTAAACAAGTGAGTATGAATATCAGATTTGCTTTGACTTATAGTTCTGATAATGCCCAGATTACAAGAGTGATTAATCAATTTTGGCCTGTTTTGATGCAGGACCCACAGTTAAAAGACATCGTTGTTGATAGACCACAGTTCTGTTATAAGAATAAGAAAAATATAAAAAGGTTATTATGTACTAATTTAAAGAGTAAGAACTTGATAACAGGATGTAAAGGTACCCATGTATGTGGCAACTGTAATATTTGCTCACTGATAGACAATAGCAATCAGTTTGTGCATCCCATCACTGGTAAGGAATATACCTTCAATGTCAAGGCAACCTGCAACACATCTGATGTTGTTTCCTTGGCAACTTGTAAGGAGTGTTCGTCTTTTTACATAGGAAAAACAACCAGATGTTTAAAAGAAGAGTACAAAGACATCAGAGGGACATCATTAATAAGGATTTGCACAATGCATTGGCATGTCATGTTGATTCAAATAGAGGTCACACATTTATGTACAAAGTAATTGAAAATGTTTTTGTTGGACCAAGAAGAGGTGATGTTGAGAATTTAACTGAATTAAAGGAGATCATATGGATAATTAATGTGAGGGCTGATCATTTCCCAGGCTTAATTGTGTGGTCCCTTTAAAGCCAGTTTTGAAAACTAAGAGACCCAAGTTAAAGTAAATAAGAGCATTTTTGATGAATGTGTTGTACCCATATATTTGGAGCAATACGTATCAAAGGAGTATCAATTTCCCCTGATAAATCTATAAAAAACCTTTTGTGATGTTATTTCAGTTGTGTGTTCAAGCACTTACATTGGGTCCATACACCAACTGATGTAGAAAAAGGGATTCGGTATCAATTATTCGAACTAATGTTAAAGGGACCACCGTTAAAGGCTATGCAGCTGTGTATTTTAGCCTGCACATCTTGCTGTAAGAATAACATGGAAAGAACACCATGTATTACATAACCTATTAATGAGGAATATTAACAGAAAGCAAAGATATTTTTAGTACTTTACAACAACTGAATCTTGACCCCCACCCAATAGGGGCATTGCTCAGCCATGAATATCATTCATCCATTAAATTAAGACTCTATCTGCATGATCATCTTTGACAGATGTAAAAGGTTTTTTTGGAAGCATTGAAGCCGATTTTCATGTGAGTTTCAATGCAACCCACTTTGTTTTTGTTATACGTGTTATCAATTTTTGATATGCGATGCTTCTAAAGCCCTTTATAAGACAACTACTTATGAGGACAGAGTAGATTCTTTGCTATCATCACTGTTTGAGACTTAAAAGAGAAACAGCAATGTCTTGGTTCAGTTATAGTCATATCCAATCTGTTTTATTATCAAATTTTTGATAGAACATGAATATGCTGAAGAACTCTGGGCATTTAAATTTTACAGGCCAGAGGTGATTGGGTTTGTATCAACCTCTCCCCTTTATATAGTTGCAGATATAGTTTTTTGGAGAGCCTGGGTGCAACTAAACACTTCGGTCATACTTTAAAGTTATTGCTTTGCCATATGTAAAAGACCTTCTAAGTGCTGGATGTATGCCAACCGTTTCAAACGAACAAGAATGTTTCACAAGTTTTTGTGACCATTGCCATTAACTAATAAGGAAGTTTTTTAATTTGGTATAGAAAAATATCTAAAACCAATGCAAGTGAGTGAGAAATATTAATGCATCTTAGCGATCATAGTTTTACAAGTTTCTGCGATTGTGGAAGCGGTTTGGATGCCATAAAATAGTCAGAGATGTTTTGATCAGGCAGAGGTTTATAATAGATGATTCGCCAGTTGTCTGTACAGCAAACTCATGAAGCTTCATGAAACAATCTCTTTAAACTTAGTCAACAAAGCTGAGTTCATGAATTATCGGCAGATGGTTATGTCATACACACTGGAGTGCTCGGTTTTATATTTTTTTGGTGTTTTACCTAGCAGCTGTTTGCTGATCATTCTTTTGTGTACAGTCAGCTTTAAAGGATCGTTGGCTTTTTTTTTAGGTAATGTCATGAAAAGGCATGCCACTAATTTCTGACCATGATTGAATGAGAAATGCGGTCTTTCACAAATCATTGTTTCTTGCTAAACATGATTGGTTATTCATGAATCCTGATTTGCATATTAGGGTTTGCCTTCAGAAAGGTGGGAAACGGAAGTGATTGTGCCTTTGCATGTAAATAAGGTGGTGAATTACCTATTTGGATTGGTTGACAGAGTTCCAACTTGTGTTTGAATTGGCCAATACAATCAAGGACTTTCATTTTAAAGATCAGTGCTAGTCCCATTATTTGTATTATGATCTGAGGAAGACACTTGTCGAAAGCGCTTATCGTATTGACTTTTAGGGACTTTTTATTTTGTTTTTGGTATTAGCAATAAAAGGAAATCTCAATTTGGATTTTAACGGTTCGTGTGTCTGTTTTACTTGGAGCCTTTATCTTTGGTGAAAATACTGTCTTTGTTTTTGTTTTGCTTTTTGGTTTTGAGACAGTTCACCATAGCATTGGGAGCATTTTGTTGTTATTGTATAAATGGTAGATGACCTCATAATGGGGAGTGTCATGCATGCTGTAAGCTTATTGTAGCTCTGTGGCCTGTGTTTGCCCTTAGCTAAGCACAACTAAAGAAGGGTGTGTGTCTGAGTTTGCCTAGCAGTGTTTACATTGCCAAAACAGGTGTTCATGCCATGCACTGGGTATTAAACAAAACAAACAAACAAAAAAAAAACAGGAAATAGCAGCTCTTTTCACATCTGAGCACTGGGTATGTGCGATGCACCTCGGGGCTTAAACAGGAAGGCAATGGGAAGGGAAAACACCAGTCGGAAAGCAAACAAGGAGAGCAAGCATAGCTGGCAAGTGAAATGTATCAGAATCAGCCAATTACACATGGAACAGCCTAGCACACTACTATAAACTATGCAAACACCTTCCAGTCTGGTTTTTCCCACAAACTCTACACCACCGATGTACACTGATGGGGAAATTTTACCTGACAAAACTAACAAAATGTTAGGGGCTGCTGTCAATCTCATATATCAATATGTGCAAGAGGCTGAGGGTGGTGAGGATGTGAATGCCAATGACCAATCCACAGTGAGGAGAAGGAGAAGAGTGTACAGACCCAGGGTAACCTACCAGGGTCTAAATGAGCTGAATTGAGTGAAGCATTATAGGGTGGACAAGGACATTCTTCAGCAAATTGTTGAGCTGTGCTGGTCACTCCTCACACACAAAACCAACAGAGTGAAACTCATCCCATTGGATACCAAGGTATGTGTAGACTTAAGAACACTAGCTACAGGTACCTTCCAAAGGAAAACTGGGGATATCATGGGGATCTCACAGGCATCAGCATCCCGGGTACTCCACCAGTTCCCGGATGTCATGTCAGCACATGCCGTTGAGCACATATATTTCCTCAACACCCATGAGGTGTTGACCAGCAAAATGCATCTCTTCCACCAAATAGCGGAATACCCTGAGGTAGTGGGTGCTATAGATTGCACACACATACACATCAAAGCACCACCTGGCAAGTGGGGTAGGGTCTACATAAAATGCAAGGGCTTCCCTCCAACTGCCAGGTCGCGTGTGATGCCCAGGACATTATCTTGAATGTGAGTGCTAGCAGCCCTGGAAGCTATCACGACTCCCACATCTGGCATATGACACAGCTTTATCAGTGGGGACATCCCATATGGCCACCTAGTGGGGGCTGCTGGCTATGCACTGGATCTGTGGCTGATGACACCCATCAGAAATGCACATACACCTGAACAAGAATTCCATAATGAGGCACAAGCACAAACCAGAATCATGATAGCGTGTGTGTTTGGGATGCTCAAGTCACAGTTCCAGTGCCTGGACATATCTGTGGAGCTTTGCAGTACTCTCCAGCTACATGTACACAAATGTTCATAGTATGTGCCATGCTAAACAATATGATCCTGCGGAAACAGCTGCAGCAGAAACAGCAAGGGGCAAGGCCACACAGCTCCCCAGCATTGCCAAGGCCATCACAGGCACAGAGGTACTCAGAGAAGGAGCAACCAGATCCTGCCCATGTAGGCAGAAGGAGGCATGCCCAGTATACCCAGGCCTTGGCAAAGATGCAAAGCATAGCATATATACTGACACGGTAGGGACACAGGGAATGACACCTCTCTCTGACTCTCTCTTACAGTAAAAGAGATGCCAAACATGACACTACATGTGCTTTACCATGTATAGAGAGTGTACTATGTGCATCCAACATAGTCAGCCCTCCAGCAACGTCCTCAATACTGGCACAGCCACAAGGTAAGTCACTCTTTCTATCAACTGCTGAATGGATTAGTATGTTCTGATAGTTGGTATGGATGTGAGCATGCAAGGGAATTGGTGGTTGAATGGGATGGCAGCAGACAGTGGACACCTGTATGGGCAGATGAAATCTATAACAAATACTGGTGTGAGCATACTAAGCAGTACTAGAGAAGGTGACAAATCCCACTGCAGTACATGTGGTTGTCCAAATTTGTGTCCATAGGACACACACATGCATGTCAGTGAGGCACACATACCCACCATTAGCCTCAGCCAGCAGGACAGTTGTAGATGACCATAAAGAAAGGCTGGGCGAAGGCCTCCAATTGATGGCAATGGTTAACAGCCCCCGTCAAGACCTACACAGACAGACTACAACAGGTCTGGCAGTTGTATGTTATTTCTGAAGGGTTAGAAGTCTGAAACTGAAATGTAGACCAATAAAACCTAAGATCTGTACTGTACTGATATGCCTCCAGTCTGCATGATAGGTCAGAATACAAAATTAAATGGAAGCCTACAGAGTACTTGAGATACCAATACAGTCATAGCAAATGTTTAAAGTTGTCAGGTGTGTTTCCCCCCACAATCCTATGTAGACATGCAGTAACATGGAAGTGTGAGGTGTAATAACAGTGGAGCACAGATTACCCGAACTGGCCCAATCTACAGGATAGATTGTTGCATGTGTACAATATACAGAGGTCCATGTGTTAGGTTGTTGTGTGTTATTTATTGTCTGGAAGTAGTCAGCATGTAGGCATGGAGGGTTGTGTCTCAGTGGCCTATGGGCAGTACTGGTGATGACAGAGCCATGTTCCTACAACTGCAGTGCCAACCACAATGCTTTTCAGCAATACCTATGTCAGCAGTTGTCCATACTCACTGTCCAGATGTCAATATTTGTCACCGTCTGAAAGATGGACATGCCATGATTATGGGCACAGACATGCACACACTACACAGGTGGAAGTACCCTAGACAGAGTACATAAAATGTAACTGTCAACTGCACACAACTTTGGAATTGTACATACAGGTTAGCAGCACATTAGTTGTCTGTGTAGTATAAAATACTAATATAGTCTGGCCAATCACTGGCAGACCACAAAAGGCACAGTTATGAAGTAATGGGAGACTGCCTATATCCCTGCACAAGGCAGCATAAGGGGAATGGCCCATGTATATCTGTGAGTCAGGTGCAAGTACCTTCCATATCACATATGCACTCAGCTCACCCCACCATCAGCCTCAGGTTTATCACAGGTTATATCCTTGCTGTTGGGAATGAGTACAGTATGACCCCCACTTCTGTATCGGAATACTCACAGAATGCAGCATGCTGAAGAGGTCTCCCATGCAGATGTGTCCCTAGCTGTATGCAGCACATGCCAGTATCCAGACCAATGGCTTAATATCTGATATCTAACCCAGACTAAAACCCCCACCTTTACCTTCCCACCACCTAGACTCTTAACCCAACTATACTACTGCCACTACTAACCACAGTCAGAATTAGTTAGTTGTATTTACATACTTTAAAATCTTGTCTGATAACTTTATTACTAATATTATAAACAACAAGAAACTATCTTAACATGCAAAATTTACTGTATATACTCTTGATAATCAGTATCTTGTTATTGTTTTAAAGCCAACAACCTGTAATGTTGTTTACTATTGCTGCAACGTTGTATCTCTATTTATCATGCACATGATGTGGAGATTTTTTCTCCAGGCATCCACTGAAAAAGGACCTGCGTCCAGTTGGAATTTCCTGGTAAGCAAATGTATATAAAATAAATAATAATAAAATAAATTAATATGAACAGGAACTATTGCCATTAACACCTCGCACACTTACCCTGTCACCCCAAGAGAATCAACTGGCTTGCAGCCTTGGAATGTAGGAGTGACAGAATGCACTGGCCTGCTACAGATGCCCTGCATCACTACCAAATGGCCTACAGTCCTTTGTCAAAGGCCTGTGCTTCACCCATAGTGCCAATATATGGTATCTCACGGGGTCCTAACAAGCAACATAACACAGTCAACAGAATACAAATGCAAGGCCATGCTGACAAATCCCAGTAGCATGCCCACCATGTCCTACTGCATGAACTGTGGACCAACCCCAAAATACTGCTGGGATGGAGGGCCAACTATAGGGAGACCTCTCAGGTATTGCTTGCATAATGTTAGGACGAGGATAGAATAACAGAGTGGGGGTATAGAAGCATGGATGTCATGGATTGCGTGAAGTCTGAAACTCTGATGTGTGCCCATACTACCTCTGTCTACAAACCCAGTAATGGGTGGCTACAAACTGCTTGTAAACCACAATGTGAAGTGAAACTGACCAGATATATGAGCCATGCCTCTGGGTTACCTGGGTGAATCTGTACAGCTTAGAGGTAAGGCCACACCAGGATATGGTCATTCTGTTACATTGCTATATGTACAAGAAGGGGATCCTCAGCCACCATAGTACCAAGGTGCTGGACCATTTACACAGACCATCAGCAAGTGTCTGCAGCTACCCCTCCAGAATGGCATGAGTGTGCAGGAATATGTAAGCTGCAGACCACAATACTGAACACAGCTTCATTCATCTTGTATTTCCCAGGAAATATCTGTGAGCAAATAAGTATATCTGTCAGTAGTTGATGACATAATATATCACAGTGTAAAACAGTACATATGTCTGAATATCTCTACTAACATCAACCATGTAACACAAGCAGCACAGACAGCAATAGTTACAGTATCCCAGTATCTGTCACCCATTGTGACTCCATATTCTCAACCTATCTACAGATATCCTGAAGAAACAGGTTGCTAGCTGAAGGTGTAGAAAACCAAACCCTGGACTGGAGTACAACCCTACCTGGAATGGATTCACACACTCAATACAGCAGGTCATACTGGGTATGCTCCTACACTTAGAGAAATAAAGCCCATGTCTGGCAACACAATTGACTATATATATCTGTCAGTTGCAGATGTCTGTGCACACACACCACATTGTACAGCATTCAGGCTTTGCTCACACATTGGATAGGAATACTCACACATATTCAAGGCCAACACACTATAATATGTCAAACATACACACACAGAGATGTGGGGAAGAGAAACCTAGACAGTGACACAGAGATTTCCATTATGAGGCCTGCCCCACCCACCACACATCCAATTGCCCAATAACACATGATGTGCTGATGTTAATCACTGTAGACATACCTTTTGGTAGCCCTCAGCCCTATAGTGTCTGTGGTTCTTGTGATGACTGTAACATGATAGTACAAATCAGTATTCATCTAGCATTTGTATACCCCATCCTGTCAAATGTAAAGTTGTGTGTGACTGAGTGTGTGTGTGTGTGTGTTTCCAGAGGAATGATTTATGACCCATTCACACACACTGCACTTCCCATTGCCCCTGTTAGCACTCCTGCTGATGTCAGTCACCTTGAAATAACCCTCTGGCCAAGTCTCAGCCATATAAGCAGTGTGGTACTTGCGATACATGTGTAATACTGTAGTGTAGAAAACTAGCTAGGTAGGCATTCTAATCCCAGACATAGCAAGTGTGTGTATGTGTGTGTGTGTGTGTGTGTGTGTGTGTGTGTGTGTGTGTGTGTGTGTGTGTGTGTGTGTGCAGATGAATGATTTTGAGGCCATTCACACTCACTAATACTCCCATTGTCCTACTTTAGCATGCCTGCTGATGTCATTAACCTTGAAATAACCATTTGGCCAAGTGCCAGACCTATAAGCTCCATGGTGCTTGCGATAACTGTGTAATAATGTAGTGTAGCATACAGGAGTTCTAATCCCAGACATGGCAACTGTGTGTTTGTGTGAGATAGTGTGTGTCTTTGATGATACCTGATTTTATGGACATTCACTCTTACTACTCTTCCCTTATCCATCCTTCAGCACTGCTGCTGATGTTAGTCACCTTCAAAGATATCTTTGGACAGCTCTCCAACATATAAACTCCATGGCCCTTGCAATAACTGTAATGGTGTAATGTAGCATAATAGTTAAATAGAAGTTCTACTCACAGTCATGGCAACTGAGAAACTGTGTGTGTTTGTGTGAGAGCGTGTGTGTGTCTTTAATGATACCTGATTTTATGGACATTCACTCTTACTACTCTCCCCTTACCCCTCCTTTAGCACTCCTGCTGATGTTAGTCACCTTCAAAGATACCTTGGCACAGCTCTCCAGCATGTAAGTTCCATGACCCATGCCATAAACGTGGAACAATGTAATAGCAGTAACTATATAGGTATGGGTTTGAATCTCATCCGTGGGAAGTGTCTGTGTGTGTATATTTGTATGTGTGTACCCCAAAGATTTTGGCCCGAGTACACATCTCAGTGCCTGCCTTTAGCAGTCCTGCAGATATCATCCACCTTAGAAGTACCTGTTGTCAACCCTAAACCATGTAAGGTCAGTGGTGCATGTGGTAAATGTGTAACGTAATGGTCAGAAAAGATTGCTAGGTAGAGGTTTGAACCTCACCCTTGGCAAGTGCAAATGTGTGTGTAGGTTAAAATTATTTTTGGGATCTCTCACCCACTACATCACTTAATGCCAGTATTTACAAGGGCTGGTGATGTTCCCCACCTTAGAAGTACCTTGTGACAAAATCCATTCTGTAAGCTCCATGACACGTGCAATAAATGTGGTACACTGTAGTAATACATAACTAAATTGGAGTTTGAATCTCAGTACTGGCAAGTGTGTGTGTGTGTGTGTGTGTGTGTGTGTGTGTGTGTGTGTGTGTGTGTGTGTGTGTGTGTATGTGTGTGTGTTTGTGTGTGTGTGTGCATCTGTCATCAGTATCCTGTGTGGGGGCTACTGTGATTGTGTAATAGCAGGATCCATTGTGGGGTGGGTTTTGCTAAATTATTATGTTGAGGACCTAGTATATGTCACAATGTCTACATTACAAGGCCAACAGATGGCAAACACCGGAGAGGTTGGTGTAGACAATTCACAGCCCTACATGTGAGAGTATGAATTGGTGAACATTATAGGCAACCCTTATATTACTCAGAGAACACTCTCCACCCACATATCATACACAAACACACTTGGCTAGGCAACAACCACTATATTGGTAGTTCCCTGCATATTGCCTCATAGATAGAAACCATGGTGTGATTGCAGTGGACTATATGCCTGTTGACCACAACAGTGCCACTGACGTCAGAAAGTACTTTGATGTGTTACATCTCCTGACTGAGTGTATGTTATCCAGCAAGTAAAAGGACATGGCACCATGTTCTATCCCCTCAGTAGCCAAATAAATGTGTACAGTGGCCCTTTTGACATGTTCCCCACTGGATAACTGCAACAACTATAGAGTTTGCAAACATACCCCACAAATGAAATACCATGCATTATACACATGTCCTGTATGGACAGATGCCACTAACTCTACTGAATACACGTATCATGCTGTCAATGTAGGTGCAAGCAATACCTCAGTTAGATAGCCAAGTCTCACCAAATGAGGTCAGGAATTCTACATCAGAAGATAACAATCTGTCCTCACAAGAAGCCCCAGAGACCTCAAGTACACTTCCACACATCAAAGAACATGCATGTGGGATATGTGCACAACCAAGACACTGTCCATGTTATGGAATATAGATCACATATATGGAAGCAGTGCACATCACTGGCCACCCACAATAGTAACCCAGATGAGTGGATGGTGAATACAATACCCACCCCTGGGGACCACTCCAGGGACTACACCCCTGAGCCACACTGGGGACTATTGTCATGTGGCCTGATGCCAAGGTATTCCCTTGGCCTAGCCTTGTAGAGCCTTCTGGCCCATTCACCTACTACATACCTGTTAAGCAATGAACCTATGTACCTCAGTACTGGCAAGTGTGTGTGTGTGTGTGTGTGTGTGTGTGTGTGTGTGTGTGTGTGTGTGTGTGTGTGTGTGTGTGTGTGTGTGTGTGTGTGTGTGTGTGTGTGTGGAGATGAATGATTTTGAGGCCATTCACACTCACTACACCTCCTATTACCCTACTTTAGTACGCCTGCTGATGTCATTCAACTTGAAAAAAACCCTTTGGCCATGTTTTAGCCATAAAAGCTCTGTGACACTTGTGATAACTGACTAATACTGTTGTATAGCAAACTATTTAGGTAGGAGTTCTAATCCTGCTCCTGGAAACTGTAATAATGTATATGCTTGTGTGAGAGAGAGAGTGTGTGTGTGTGTGTGTGTCTTTGTTGTCACCTGATTTTGTGGACATTCACACTTACTCCACTTCCCTTACCCCTCCTTTAGCACTGATGTTGATGACTCTCACCTTCAAAGAAACCTTTGGACAGCATGTAATCTCTGTGGTGGGTGTGATAACTGCATAACACTGTAAAAGCAATACATAGCCAGGAAGGGGTTTGAAACTCAGTACTAGTGTGTGTGTCATCAGTATCCTGTGTAGGTGTTGGGGTGATTGTGTAATGACACAATCCATTGCAGTGTGGGTTTTGCTACATTATTATATTGAGGCCCTATATGTCCCAATGTCCACATTACAAGGTCAACAGTTTTCAAACACTGTAGACATTGTTGTAGACAATCCACAGCCATAAATGTCTACTGCCATGTGCAATTTCTATGTGACAGTATGGATTAGTAAACAATGTAGGCAACCATTATAGTACCCAGATACTGCTCGCCACCCATGGATCATGGACAAACATGCTTGGCTCTTTCTCTCTTCCTTTCTTACTTTCTCTCTGTCTCTCTCCCTCTCTCTCTATCCCTCTCTGGTAGATATGGAAAAATACATCTGTTTTGCATAGACAGCAGCTTGACTTTTGTAGGTAATGCTCATGATCAGCTTATGACCTGTGCACGAATTGGAGTCCCTCACTTGCTAATTGCATGTGGAACAGGTGTGGTATAATACCTATAGCCAATTGCATGGAAATACACTCCTATAACTAAGCATTTCATGTGGGTGTTTGCTCTTTTCCTTCACTGTGAGCAAGACTTCATTAGTGTGTCTGACAAACAGCATCACAGAGGGAAGTTGGAAATACCTCTTACAACAAACACTGTAGAGACAGACCAACAAACAGGAGGGGGATGTTCCGGACATGTTGACAGAATGTAAGTATTGCTGTTCTACATGTGAAATAATGTTTGTTTAACAGGTTTGTGCAGCTATGGCTGTTCTGCATGATTTAAAGTCTGGCATGACAGTGTTATGTGTTTGAGGAAACTCTCACCTGTAGGGCTGTATGCAGAATGACCAAAGTGTAGAGTCTTAGATGTGGTGTGTTATCCACACATTTTCTGTCTTTAGAGATCCAGTAGCATACTCAGATGACTGCAGTCAGTAAATGGTGACATCCATGTGTGTTACTGACTTCATATCCCTCAAAAGAGATATGTCACTACAAACCCTGTTACATCAGCACTTTTCTCTGTTTATCACATCGATGTTTCAATATTGGCACTGTGTGCCTCTGTCCCCCAAGTCTGTCACCCTTTGTCCATATGTCATGCAGTAAGAGATGCATATGTACAGTATATCATTATTTACTGACATCATTCCTGATAAAAAGCCAGTGATATATCAGACTTCCAGACATGTTATGTATAGTAGGCCGTATATTTGAGGACAAACCCTGGACATTTTCTTGTAGTCTGTACAGTAGTGAGGTATGTGTACTAATGCTGATTGTTGACAGAGTGTCAGTATCTTGTAGCAGTGTATTGTGAATATGTTACTTGGCCTATGTATAGACTGTGGTAGATGTCAGTGTTCTTGATCCTGTTCTAGCTGACGTTGCATGCTGCATCAGTTTCTGGTACCCTATCAGCATATATGTTTGCAGGGCCAGACTGAGACATGTCCCATGCCACAATCAGGCATCAGACTACACTGTGAATTGGGCCAGTATATGTAGGGTTAGTGTGTGAGTGGAAAATATGAGGATGGTTTTGTTCACACAGTCCATATACTGTATTATTAATTAGACTTACCATAATGTGATTGTGACTGTGTTGAGATTGGTTGTGGGTATTCACTTTCGCACTGTTGTCTGTTACTCCATGCTGTTACATGCCTGTAGTGCCGGCTATATTTTCAATTACATGTGTATTCCCCCATAGGAAACTGGTCAGTGTTGTGGCAGTCAGCCTGTAGTATACACAGTGCTTGGTGACAAGCATAGCAGCTCAGTGTATTTACCTAGTGTGATGTTATGTCCAGATAATTGTCAGATGTACAGTTGCCTGGCCAACATATGTGTTGTGTATTTCTGGAAAATCAGTAGGATGCTGTGAAGGTGCATGCCACTAACTAGTGGGAAGTATGTGGGCTTGGGACCTCTGCTTCTCCAGTTAATATTTGTTAGGGCAAACAGGAGGGTGTGAATGCATCAACTGTGTGAGCTTATCTACTCCGGTATTTGTGTTATATCCCCATTTTCATGGCTGAAACATTCCTTTGTCAGGCTTGGTCCACACATCTTGCACTAAGGAGTTCTGTGTATACATCTGGACTGACCAGATTGTTTCAGACTGCCCACGTTTATTGGACATATTACTGCTGTATTCCACGGGATCATTACTGTGATTTGTGTGGTACTTCACTATGATGATTTTATAATGTTTTTCAGTAACTGATGGTGTACATGTCAGTTTCAGAAGATCCTTCCTACACAACATGTCTGTTGACACAACCCCATTACTGTAGCAACATTCTACATTTATAACTGCAATACTTACATTACGTTCCCTTGCACTAAGAGGTTGTGACTTATGGTGCTGAAGTATGACTCCACTATATATATATATATATATATATATATATATATATATATATATATATATATATATATATATATATATATATACACACACACACACACACACACACACACACATAAATATGTGTGTATGTACATGTATACATGTATACATGTATCTATAGCTATATATATATATATATATATATATATATATATATATATATATTTCCATATTCTTGTTATGTGTAAACATGAGTGTTGTATATACCTTGTCAGATGTATCCCACCATAATTATCTGATATGTGTATATTTAGATATAAAAACATGACTGATTCAACAATATTTTTACTAACAAGTAATAAACAGTTGTAGTAGTCAAAGCAGTTGTTCACTACTATTCAGTACATGTACTGAATGATATATTTGAACAAGCAACAGACATTTGTACAGTTCAGATGGCTTAAAAGTTCATAGGTTCATACTAGATGGTTAAGTGCTGTGATTGTAGTCTATAGGGTCCTGGGTTCAAGACCTTCAAGGGCTGATCATTGTGTTGCTAGGCAGAACAAGGACTGTTGGATACAGAGTGGCTAAGGCAGTTTTGAGCAGTTTTAAGTGGGTTTGCACAAACAGTAAGCAGTACTAATGCACGGTTAAATGAAAAGGCACTTACACTGTGTAGGCTTTGCTTGCCAGTGTGCAAATCTGCTTAGCATTTACATTTAAGCAATGCTTACACCTGTTAAGCATAGCTCAGCCCTCATAACCAGTGATCACATTCCAGTTTGATAAAATAGCAGGGTAGTGACATCATTAATAAGTGTGTGTTTAATTCCATGTACATAACATGCTTCTATGTGCTGCCATTACAGTAGCAAGGGGTGTGGGTATACTGTATGGGACATCTGATTAGACATGGCTAGTACCACAATCTTTTCTCTTTGTATGTGTTTCATACATGGGTAGTATCCCAGGTTATATGCAGTCACACTTGCATGTACTGTATCATTACATTACAACTTTTAACAGTGGTTTTCCACCTAAGAGTAGATTGCAGATTATAGTACTGGAACCATACACCCCTGCATGCAAAGCTGGACTCTGAGTACCGACTATCATATTCTTGGTGTGTAAGCTGTATGTTATTAAGTATCTCCTATTGGATATTAATCTGATATTTTGATATTAACTGTAGAATACTATGTGTTTAGGACATGTCATTGAGGGCTGCTGTCATGTAGTAATGGCATACCTATCAGTGTCAGATTTCTATCTGTCAAAACATTCATCCTAATGCGTAACCTGTTGGCTAGCTAATTTCTGTCTGTCCTCTGTACAGATGTGCAGATGTCAGGTATCCATCTTGGCTGCTTACAGGCAATCTCTAATTGACTGACACTGACATGTCTGCCCAGCTGTGTTATGAATGCCACAGCTAGGAAACCCCACCCTGTATGAACCACATGCCATGGATACCTCAACCAGACTACCACAGTCAATAGAACATGCTTGGATCCAGGTCTCTAACCCAGACACTGACCATGTTATGTAATATATGTTGCATACATGTCAATTGGAGCACCTCACTGGCCTTCTGCCAGAGAAAACCAGATGATTGGATGTTGAATTTAACCTGGGGAATCACTCAAGTCGAATCAGTTGATAGATGGCCTGCTGACAAATGTCAGGTGGCATGATACCAGTGTAACCACCTGCCTTACTCTTCTGATCACTCCATGGACATTAGCCTGGTACACACCTAGGAAAACCTGCACCTATGGACCTTAGTACTGACAAATGTGTCAGTGTGCATTACTGAGAATAACAGTGTCTGTGTGTTGGTAAATTGTAGTAGAAAATACTCTGAGGGCCTTCTCACCCACTACACCCCCCATTGCCATACTTAGAAAAAGCTGCTGATGTAATTGACATTAAATGTACCTTGTTACACTCTTCACCCTATGGGCTAGTTGGAGCTTGCAGTACCAGCATAACACTGTTCTACAAATGGGTAGATAGGCGTGGGTTACCCTCTGAGTCCTGGCAAGTGTGTGTATGTGTGTGCAATTGTGTGTGAGTGTGCATATTTGTAGGATACAGCATTCTGAGGCCACATTCTCCAAATACAATAAACCTTGCCATACAATATAAGGGATGGTGATGTTGCTGACATTAAGAGAACCATGACATGCCATCACCCTACTATCCCTGTGGCACGTGCAATAAATGCATATACCTGTAGTAACACTGATTAGATAGACAAGGGCTTGTATTGCAGTCCTGGTCAATGTGTGATTGTGGGTATGTTAGAGCATTATCATGGATTTCAGTGAGTATAATATCCAATGTGGGGTGTGGGTGCTGGGTATACTGTCTTTACACCATGGTACCCCCAGTAGATGTCCCAAGGTCCACTGTATGAGAACCCCTGTCACCATCAACCATACAGGTAACTGATTATACTATCCATCCCAATGATGCATGTGCTGTGTGCAAAAACTCTGTAACAGAATGGACTCACTGACAAGGTACTTAGCACTGCTAAACCCAGGTCTGTCAAATGTTCCTATGACTGTATGTGTTTGTCAATGTTTATATGACAGTATGTCATACTATGTATTGCTCATGAACACACAGTACATCCCCCATTAATTACCATACTGTAAAAGGCCTGGTGATGTCCTGTACTTAACAGGAAACTCGGGACACACCACCCTAAAAGCTCTGTTTTGTGTGCAATTCAGGCCAAAATATTAGTACCAATGATTACATAGGTAGGGCTTCTACTCTCAGTGTTGCCAAGTAAGTGTGTATACATGTGAAGGGATCTACTTCAGTTTGTAGAAGATATATGTCCCAGGAGAGCATTTGTCTGAGAACTGACTGGCAAAAGTTAACTTTCCAAAGCAATCATCTTGTTGAAATACATTCAATCAAAACTAGTAGTGGATGTGTAAATGCCCTCTTCCCCACTGTACAGCTGTATAGCAATACTGGATTTGGTATATGTACATGGGTGTGGTTGTTGTGGGCACAACCACCCACAATGAGTTATTGTTGTGGGTATCCCCCTGCTTAGTGTTCTGTTATATTGTATAGTTTATGTTAACAGGTTAAGTAGATGTTAATCACACTATGTGTGGTTTTATGCCACCCCACACCCTCCAAAGTGGGGGCTGTGCCACCCACACCAGCACACCTATGTTTACCAACTCCAGGACTGCACTACATTAGGGAAGAGGACATATACCCTGCCAGTACCATTGTCAATGACATTAAACTGGCGGACTGATTATTTACTGATGTGATGTTTTGGAAATTTGGTCTTGGTGGAATTACATAGGCCAAAATGAGTTCACTGTAAAATGAAGTACATCCATGTAAACAGTATTCTCTGTGTAATGCATCAACACCAAAGCCTCTGTGTGTGTGTTATTCACAAACATTTGGTGTGTGCCATGCAGTACACTTACCATTGTCCACTGTAGAAGAGCTGCTTACATCAGCCACCATGCACTCACCTGTATTCACCCCTCAGACCTATCAGCCATGTGGCATATGCAGTAACTGTTATACACACCTGTTACTTGTATTCAGCTGCACCCGGGATATGACACAGTCAGTGTGTCAACACAGTGACAAACCCCTTGTAGGAATGGACAGCAGACCAACATCCTGCTGACACATAGACACCTAGAATACAAACATAATACATTATTGAGACCACAATCAGTCAGTGTTAATAACAGCTATAATGCATCATGGCTAGACAGCTACACACCCTGAAGTGAAAGCATTAATCATTCCAGCTGAAAACACGTTAAACAACATTACATTGCTAAACCTTAGTACATTCTCCCTGTGCATAAGAACCATATTAGCATGTCCCTGCATCAATGGTATGGATGACAGGGATGTGGCACAGGTATCATCATATGCACAGGGTGTGTTGTGGGTTTGCCAGAGGCCTGGGCTGAGCCATTTGGTTGACATCATGTGTGTGGGTTAGGGTGTCTTTATTAAATGGGCTGTACAGACGTGGTGTGTGTAGGTATGGAGGTGCCCTAGCTGTGTTGGTGATATTTGTGTATGTATGCACACATTTCTGCCATGTGGCTGCTCTATACAGGAGTTTGTTGGACAGCTGCAGACCATACATGGCAGGGTGTACATTTCACTATGTCTAGCCACGGACATGGAAACTGTGCCTGCCAGGGGTTCCATGGGCACTACCAGGCAGAAGCCAGATATGGCACTCTCCCCTGATGATGACACTTGTCCGCTGGATCCGCCCCCCTCTTGAGACCAGCCAGGACCACATGCACATGACCTGCTGCATTGTGGTGTGAACAGCACCCCTCCTGTAGTGCTCGTGCTGGTACTGCCACTACGGGAGTGGCTGTGAGTTGTTGCACATCCACGTATACCTCCATCTGTTGGTGTTGGTGCCCTACGTCCACGTGGCCGATGCCCTACTCCCACTACATGCTCTGCTGCAGACGCCACACGGTCGAGGACTCCCACCATCTCAACCAACCGTCTATCCATGACCTCTGCAAAATAACGGTGGGCACTTGCAAGAACACACATGTTGTCACAGCAGGAAGAGTAGCCCACTTGAGCCTCAGACTATCTCTGGTGTAATGTTCCATATGTGCCTGTGCCTCCATGATGGCCCAAAACATGTATCTGGTGACACCTGCTGTGGCACTTCTGCCAGGCGCATGATGGCCAGCAGCCCTCATAAGAGCAGCCCTGTACATCTGCCTGTGTGGTACTTCGCTAGTCATCTGGCTATGGCTAATGTGTATAGACACACTTGACATAGTCACCACACTTTCCTGTCCCATGCCACCATCTGCCAACAGCTCCCCATCTATGGCCACAGGTGATGGGGTATGTGTGGGCATTGTGACTGTGTGCGGGGATGGGGTGGATAAAAGTGGGATGTCAATCAATGGCACAGATTCAGCCCCTGACAACCCTGCCTGTGCCTCACTATGCCTATCATCATTGTCAGAGTCTGTATGGACACTAACATCAGTTTGCCTGCAGGCGGTACCCTAAACCACCTCACCACCTGTGAGAGGCAGACAATAAATTTAAATTAAGACTTGTACATTATGGTTTACTTCTATCTACACACACACACACACACACACACACACACACACACACACACACACACACACACACACACACACACACACACACACTTACAAGTGAGGTGGCACAAAGATATTACACAGGCCTCTCATTACTCAACAGTCAACATGCATGACATATGGCACTCAACAGCACGCACTGTAGCCATACTCAGTTCTTGTTACCAGCATTATACATCTCTGTGATGCATGAGTTGTGCTAGTAGGTGATGGCCCTTCACCTGGAACACACTGCACCCATGTACACAGTATTGCTGTGCACCTGTACAGCACACTGGCATGTATTGTGCACCATACCTCAGAAGTATACACACCATTGCTGAATGTGTATATGTGTGGCAGTTAAGTTTGCTCTGTTGCCCACAGCCCCTATGTGTTTGTCTGACACATAGTTGGGATGATATGAGTACTGATGTCAGTAATTAATGCCTGTCCTTTGATTTGCATATTTCATCATCCGCAGTGCATGTATGCACAATAAAATCTGGTTACACTGGCAACCTTCAAAGCTTAATGTGGATATGAGGAGTTAACGCACCCTTGTTGACATGCCAGCCTCTTCTATGATATGCAGCGGGGCCACGATACTGCATTTGTTAACATTACACACACCTGATTTGTGACAAATGACCTGTGCAATTCAATGCAGTATCAAACAAATGTGTTAGTCATGAAGATGCTGAATGAGATGCATACAATATGTAGTTTGCATAAGTGTGCACACCCTTAGCACAATGGTTTGTTGAAGCACCTGTTAAGTGAACTACAGCAGTCACTATTCCTGGGAGGTGTACACTAGCATGGCCCATCATCACTTGCCATTATTTGGTCACTGTGCCCTACAAATGTCCCCCAACTCTGCCAGATTGCAAGGTCAGCTCATGTGCACAGCCCTTGGAGATCACACTGTGGCTTCACTATTGCTGTAGAGTCAGTGTTATGTCTGGCACAATTCATAACCTTCACTGTGTTCAGATACAGCCATTCTTAGCAAGCTTTGGATGTATGCTTCAGTTCACTGTTGTGTTTCAAACTGACACCCCTCCCCATTCCTCAGCCTTATTGCATTTGCTTGACAACTATGGGCAGTGTTCCAAATTCCAAACACCATGCCTACATCCAGCTAATGAACAGCAAACCTAAAAGTGTACACTGGCACCAGCAAGCTAAATATTGGGGATGGTGGCCCTGAGGTGGGGTGAGATATTGTTTGTGCACCACATGTATCTTTATGAATACTGTCTGTAGGTTTGAGCCTTGGTCTCATGATACCACTGCACATTGCAACACATGCCTTTGGGAGACTTGATGTTATGCTTATGCTACCTGTAGAGCACCCTGTGTGATGTATCATGTGGGACAACTCTTCCGTCTGATTACCCTAACCTATAGGCTGCCACACTTATGCAGAATCCAGGCAATTGTCGACACAGGTACTGCACAGGCAATACTTGATAGACATTCCTGCAAGTCCCTCAGTGTTGCTGCATGTTTCTCGGCAGCCTCCATGACCAGTTTGCAACATGTTTTGTCATCTGTTTTGGATGGGCATCTGTTTATTTTCTACATCAAAGTTGTCCCGTACTTCATACACACATACATGACTGTCTGCACTGTTTGCCATGGTATATGCAATGGTGAGGTAAGGCTACCTTTCCCACTCCTGAGTGCTACCTTTCAGATATGGGATCCATTTAATGGTTTGTAAGATGTGTGCAAGCCACGGCTGCCTCTGTTGCAGGTATGTGGGAAAATGTCATGGACATACTTCTTAGACAGCAGACCATGACTTGGAGTGACATTGAGGCCCGGTACGTGATGGAAGGTGTGTACTCAAGAAGAATGAATGCTGTCAGTACATCACAAACTGCTTCCACAATATGTTATTTGGAGTGTGTGCACACATATCCTTCCAGTGTTTGTTAAGGTATGTATTCCCCATATTTGTTGTCCTAACATAGGATTCCATATTACACATTCATTGCTCATGTTAGGATCAAATTACATGTTGTAAAAGGTGTGGAATGTGATATTGTGATTTGCCATTGTTTATATCAGGAACAGTTGCCATTGTAATAGTGGTGTATACACTGTTGTAGCCACTGTATAAGGGTAATGTGTCAGACATGTCCCTACTGTAGGCCATTTGTCTCACCACTATGTTAATCTCTGTCCACATATCCTGTACTGGTTGTTTGTTAGCTATACTGCAGGACTCTTAAATACCCTTCAGATATGCCACCATGGTGCCCACTGTGATGGAGTGCAGTTAACACCAACAATAAGTGAACATGTACAGCATGCATTATGGGTAGGTGTGTTAAATGTGTGCATGGCAAATAGCATGACTATAACATGGCCGGTGTATTGGCAAACCTGAACAAAACAACTATATACTCACCAGCTACAGGCTGCTGCCCCAGTTGTATACCAGACGGGCCTAAATAATTCTGAGAGAGAAGTAATGTCAGTAGCCACACCTGTGGCATTGGTACAGGGTTGGAGCAGCATTCAGCACATTGACAGTACAAACCCACAATACTAGAGATCATGCACATCTGTTCATTTCTACACTGCAGAAACAGACTATTTGATCTGACATATGCATGGGGATACCTTACAGATGAAAATGGATAAGCAACAGTGGTCTGGTAATGTTCCCTGGGGCCTTACCTGCATGCTCCTTGTCCATTGTGTGAGTGACACCCACCTACACAATGCTGTCTTCATCCTGCTGGCTTGGCTGGAGGACAGGTGCCCCAAGGCTGGCGAGGAGCTCCTCAGCATGTGTCAGTGGGAGCTGGATGGCATCACCCCCACCTGTGGCTAGCGGGTCCCTCCTAATTCCAGCAGCATGCTGACAGGTGTGGTGGATCAGATCGGTGCATCAATGCCGCACCTGCTCATAATTTTGGTTGTGCAGGCCAACATCATTTACCCTGTGGATGAGCTTATATAGTTGACAATCCTACCCATAAGTTTCAATACACTGTTATACATCAAGTGAAAAGTGAAATAAGTGGTGGCCCCTGCCAACTTAAACTCGAAGAAAGCGAGTTAATGTGGCAAATGCGTACTGCTGCCCATATTTTACCAGGCCTTGATGAATTTGCCTCCCTTAAAAGCATTTTAAAGTTGAAAGCACTTATTAGGTAGAGATGATAAGGAATTAATGCCTATCTGTTATGTATATTACATTTTATATTTATATCTTTTATATTTATGTTTAAAACAAAAGAATATATTGAATAATTCTCATTAATTATGACATATATTATTAATTTTGTGTACATATAAATATATTCCTGGCATATTTCATAAATGTTAATGCACATGTTTTTTAAAAATCTACAACGTTTTAGTTTTAAGAGCTAATATTGTATATTGCCCACTGTTTCTATGAGGTTCTGTTGAGAGTATGTTGACATCAACTATGTAGCCTAATTGTTTATATAAAATTATTGTGCTTTAAAATTTTATACTAAAGTATTTCTTTTTAAAAAAATGGTGCAAATTTTAAAGGTAAGTGAGTCATGGTAAATAAGTATCAATTAAGCATAAATTGAATGATTAATAGCATTGGTTGATTGATATGTATATAAAGGTGTTGTTTTTTAGTCTTGCTTTGTCTGAAGAAGTTGGGGCATTGACTCCTTTGAAAGCGCTCATTAAATGGTTGTTTGTTTAATTTTACGGACTACTTGACATCACTAGCTGTTTTTTTGTTTTACTTAGTTTGCATTGTTTTTCTGTTTGATGAGCTCATTCCACAGGGTGGTCCTCTCCTGTAGATTCTGGGCCCTATGGCTGAAGAGGATGGCATGATGCATGACGATGTACTGGATGATTGCATCATTTTCCAGGTTTGTGAATGCAGGCAGACATTCCTGGGACATTGGACCTGGAAGACATAAACAGGAAAAAAGGTCACAGGCCCTCATACAGTTGTCCATGTGCACATCAGCAGTGGATATTACTTGCAAATAATCCAGACTATTCCATAACACAGTAAGCTATCATGGCTTTGACATCTTGCGTTACACTCCTGGCCCTGACCTGTCCAGTTCCCCCAATGTTGGACACTTAATGGCATAATCCACTATTCACCATTCATTTCTGTGTAGGGGGATGACAGTGGCCATCTTCCATGTGGATGGTGGCATGTGTGTGTTTGACTGCAGTGTGCGATGGAACTGTGAGCACATGCCTGTGTTCATGTAGGAGGCAAACTGTGATGTTCTCATGGCCCATGGAGACTTGCTCTTGGTGCCATCAGTTGGCATTATGTCCATGCTCACCAATGATGCAGGCAGGAGTGTGGGTGATGTGCATATCTTCCTGTACTAATGTTGTGGACAAGGTGCCACTATTTCTGCCTATCCTGTCTGATACAAGTTGCCAGTATACATGGCATGTGTGTATGAGGTCTGTTTTACCCCCAGTACAGGTTGACTTGTCTTACTGTCTCTGAGACTGTGTACATATGTGTAGACATGGTTGCAATTCGTCTTGGTGATTTGTCTGATTTCTAATCATAGTCAGCCTTACAGGAAGTCACCTGTGAACCTACATGCTTGCTCAGATAGAGGTGCACTTGCTTGTGGTCTCCAATTATGTGTCCCTGTACAGCCACTATAGCAACCTATCATGTGCTCTGTGTCTTGATGGTGTCCACCAAGGGGATTACTGTATCGGTGGAGGATGGTAGGTAAGGTACTGCTGATTCCATATGGCTACAGTAGATATGAAGTGTACACACCCCTGTTACAATGCATGGTACTTGTACAATCGGAACATGACCCCACAAAAGCACATGTCAACACAATCCCCACCTGTGATGTGTCCTATAGCCTGCTCAGTTCAATAGGGAACATAACAACCTGTCCTGTGAAACATATGGGAATTAATACTTAGCACAGTAAGCCAGCTGAATGTGTGTGCACACCCTTACACTTATATGTTGTGTAAAAACCTTCTGAGATGATTACAGCATCCATTTGTCTTGGTTTGTACTCTAACATCATATCACAACTTTACTTGGCAATGGTTGCTCACCTTCCATGACACAGCTTTATTTCTTTTTCAATAGAATTGTACAGGTTCTGGGTCACATTTGAGGTGAGAATAGTTTTGACATGACTTTCTGTGGTCTCATTGGCATACAGCACACAGACCTGGCATTCCAACAGGGGTGTGTACACTTTGCTATCCAGTGCATATGGGTGTTGATATAGCTGTTAGTGGTAGGCATAGACAGTGGGTCAAACAGTTGTACACTTCTCTGATTACTATGTGATAAGCATGCCTACTGTTGTACCCATATCAGTGTCATGGCAATGCAACAATCAGGAGCAGTACACGTTTTATTTTGCTGTATGCAGTGACAGTGATGTTACACACATCTGCAACTTGCACATCCTATTTTCCAGACTGCTAGTGACCCATGTTATTACTTGTGTGCCTTTCAGCCGAACATACGCATACATACACATGCTCAGGGGATACCTGGTACACATTTGTGTTGTATGTCATTGTGGCACACTGTATTTTCAGTCTTGCAGCTCAATCATACATCTCAGCCTGTTATACCAGGACTTCTGGTCATTGGTCCACATCACTGGGTGACAAAAGAGAGAAGTCAATTTTGACAAAGTATCAATATAGCTGCCATAACACAAGTATGTGTGTAAGTGACTACAGATATCTGTCACAACTGTGAATATTGTCCAGAAGAACACTGTACAGTTGAATGTTATTAATTCAATATATCACATGCAGTTTTTTCACACACATCTGCAGCAGTGCTTTACTATGCTCATGCCCTATATAGGTATTCTAGATTTACAATACAAACATGTATAATATTCATATTCAGAGGTAACATATGGATATGGACAACATCCCATTAACTGACCTAGCAGTGACACAGACACGACTGTTTGACAGACACTCTAGTGATTGCCATATGTGAGCTGTCCTTTCCCAGGGTGTGTCAGGCTCCTCAGCTGTGACCCAGCCTATCCACCTCTTAGAGCATCACATGTGGACAAAGCCTAACATTAGGGGGGATATATAGGGACAGATCATAGATATGCCTATTACAAACCTATGAAGTTTGTAGCATGATGCTTTTGCATTACCATGACTGTTATGAAGGTGGTGGGGTCTGAAACTCATGTGTCTGTCATGACTTCATTACCTCCACCTTCAGCTATTTGACAGACTAATATAGATGTTTGGAGGAACAGAGCAAAAATTATAATGTCTAAATCTTGACATTTTCTGAAGATCTGCAAAGTTGACAGGAATGGCCTACTGCAGACAGACCCAGATGCTATGTCCATAGCATTTGTTCAGCAGGACATCATTACAGCAAGTATTAGTGGCACATATACATCATTTATAATAATATATCCCATTATTACAGACCAGGTACTACATTCAATTACATACTTACATGTTTCACATAATTGGTTTATCTTCAGGTTCCTTCTGTGTACAGGATGTGTTCTTGTTTCTTATTTCTTATTTTGAGGGGTTTTTTTATGTGTTTTTTATGGTCTCTCTCTCTCTCTCTCTCTCTGTCTCTCCCCCCCCACCACTACTGGGATTGAGCTTGCTTGAATAGGTTGAATCTTGGCTTTTTTTGGGTGATGCTCATGTTCAGGTGATGGCCTGTGCACGAATTGCTGTTCCCCACTTGCTAATTGCATGCAGGTAGCTGTGTAGTTCTTCCAATAGCGAATGTCATAGCAAACCACTACTATAAATAACTACATCATGTGGCCATTTTCTCTTTACCTTTCCTAAATGGAAGACATCCTTCATGTGTGGGGGCAGCAGTGTTACAGACATCAGGTAGGAATACCTCTTACAACAGGACTTGTGGACACAGGCCAAATACATGTTTGTATAAGGTTCCAGACCTAGGGACAGTGGGTGAGTATTGCTGTTATATGCATTGAATACTGCTAGTTTTACAGGGTTTGTGTGTACATGTTAGTTTTGCATGGAATCCAGTCTGTCTGCATAGCTCACGACTGTGCGACTATCCCCATGATGGCCAGAGGATTAGCTGTTACATTCTGTCTGTTCCCCACACAGGTCTTGTCCCTGACATATCAGTGACATTCTCTCCATTGATTGTTATCAGTACATGGCAACATCCATTTGTGTTTCTGACTTTATATTCCTGAGTAAGAGTATGTTGCAACCAATCCTGTAACACCAGCAACTTTCACAATATATAACAGCAATATTTAAAATATGGCCCTGTTTTTCAGCCTCCGTCCTCCTCCTATATACCAGGCTTTGTTCAGATGGCATGCAGTAAGAGTTTGATAGGTATGGGCTATCATTATTTAGTGCTGACATTCCTGCCATCATTCCAGTGATGTTGTGGACTCCCACACAAATTGTGGGGTAGGGTTCATATATATGAGGGCTACAGCTGGACAAAAGATGTGTGTCCCTGTACAGTCTGGAGGTCACTGTATACAGAACACTGTTATATGCACTTGTAAGACATTTTATGGGGGGTATTAAATGTTTTTTAACCTAAGCTGTTACAACATGTGAGGAATATCAGTAATACAAAACATAAAAGTATATGGCTGTGCATTCTCATACATTTCACCATGGGAACAGTGGTGGGATAGAGCCTACTGTCTTGCACACAGTTCTGTTTATCAGTGTGATAGTGACGTTTTAAGCATTGTTATGTAATGGACACATTTACATTGTGAAAAATGATACTTTTCCCACTAGAGGGTTGACTATAGAGTGTAATTGGGGGCTGTTGAACTATATCTGTAATTAAGTGTTGATTGATTCTTATCTTCAAGGCAAGTGAGTTTTTTGCTGTTGTACTATTTGAAGGCTTTAGCCTAGACAGCAAAGTATGTTATGTTTTGCAGATTACTGTATCATATGTTTTCTTTGAGAGTTGCATTAATCAGTTATTATCCATTTCAAACACCTAAATGATATAAGAAATGGCATAAACAATTGAAATAGTACACAAATAAACATTTATATGTAAGCAAACTGTGTGTGGTGTCATGTCGATTGCATTGTGTGTGGGTATATGTTTCATGCAATAATTCTCATTTGTAGGAAAGAATCAGACACTGGCCATTTGAAAAGGTGGCAACTGTCGGAATAATGGCTGTTTGATGTTCTGTTCACCCTCTATATATATATATGCTCTCTTTCTATATATCGATAAGTATTTATATATTTATGTATGTATATATATATATATATATATATATATATATATATATATATATATATATATATTTATTTTGTGTGTGTGTGTGTGTGTGTGTGTGTGTGTGTGTGCACGCGTTTGTGTGTGTATATGTATCATTAAAATGTTTAGTGCTTCCACATTGTACGTTCCCTATGGTAGAATGACTGTTCTGCATGATATGTTAGAGAACTCATTCCATCTTACAGCTCAGATGGCTTAGAGGTAACTTTCTGTGGCTATGTTGTGCAAGGTCCTGAGTTCAAGGCTTGCAAGGCAGAACACTTAAGCTGTGGAGGAAGGGGTAATGGCAATAATTACAAGAGGTCCCTATTTTGGGCCCCTTCACACCTATTTACAGTGCCTTTGGTCAGATGTTTTGCAGTGAGATTCAATGTCCGAATGCACTACATACACACACACACACACACACACACACACACACACACACATATATATATATATATATATATATATATATATAATACAGATATAAATACATTTTCTCTACTGTTGAATGACTGTGCTGCATGATATGTTTGAGAAAACATCACACATGTCTGCAGTTCAGATGGCTTAGTGGTAACTAGCTGTGGCTATAGTGTGCAGGGTCCTGGGTTCGAGGCTGATTATTTTGTTGCTGGGCAGAACAACGGCTGTTGGATACAGAACAATTAAGGCACTTTTAAGCAGTTGCAAGTGGGTTTGTGCGGCAGTTAGCAATGCTAACGTCTGGTTTAATATGCTTACAGACAGCCTTAAAAGTGCTTAATCTGTGTAGGCATTGCTTGGTGCTGTGCAAACAGGCTTAATCCCGCTTATTACTGCTTAAAAGTGCTTACTCCTGCTTATCTCATGCTAATTTCTTCAAAAGAAATGAAAAAAGTGGGGAAAAGGGGGGCATGCAGAGGAAAAGACAATAGGGAAAGTAGCTAGGGATGTGCAGGATGGGTGTAGGGAATGTTCATAGCTGTCCATTTCTTCTATAGCAACAGCTGTGCATGTATACTGCATTTGGAGGTATATTTGGACACTCAAACCCCTGAGAGAGGGGCAAGGACAACATAAATGTGTTGTGAAGCCAGTTAGAAAAGATTACATGTGTCCAGTGGACACGTGTGCAAAATGGACAGCTATGCAGCTATGTATGGGGGCAAAATTTTTTTTTGGAACAGATTGCCTTTTTTTTAAGGTGAGAGTGGGATGTTGGGGAAGGATAGGTATATTTGGGGAAGTAGGATGGGTAGGAAGACAGACAAGACAGACAAAACAGCATACAAGGGTGATATATGACACATGTGCAGGGTAAACACCTTGGACGGGGATTGATGTTTGGAAATCGGGAAGCCGATGACTCCCCAAATGGAAACAGTGGGGCTGAGGTCCCCACCCATGGGCAGTCACCACTGCTCCTTCATGGCCCCAAAGGTGGCTGTGCTGGGGGTTGAGCAGGAGGGGCAGGCTGACCCTCAAATTATGCCATGCAGCCCTCAATCTGGTGTAGCAGATCTCCAAATTCCTTTCATAGCCTGCTATTCACCAAACCCCAGACCTGCTTTTGGTTGACAGGATCCTGTCCACGTCCACGACTAGGGTGGGGACAAGCCCCACCCCCTGAGGTAGTTCCACCTAAAGGTGGTGCAGGACCAGTAGATGAGGAGGTCTCCGGGTGGGACCCAGACATGCTGGGGCCCGGTGCCATGGCCAGATGAGGTGGGAGAGGTGGGTCTGCTGGGACCAGCCTTCCCAAATGTGCTATGGTGTTAAAGTTTTAGAACATATGTGGGTTAGTAATAGTTATAACAGCATGCATAGATATTCCCATTAACCCAAAATAACATATTTGGAACAGTTGCATAGCAAACAGAACACATGCATATATGGAACCACAGTGGCTATTACAACAGCATGAACGTTACATTGATAGCAACAGACCACTAATGATAGTATATCAACATGGAACATTAATAGAAACACATTTCAATATTTGTTGAACAATAGGACATATGTCCCAGCAGTAGGTTTGGTGTAAAACATACCCATTGATTTGTGTGTTTAGATTATTGTTGCAGATATGGTGGGGGCGGGGAGAGATGTCAATTAACAACTTGTATATCCTTGCAGTACTCACAACATTAAATATCATTACTCTAATCATTACTCTACAGGCATTATTGCAATACCCTATGGCTTTGGTTTGGGCAGTTGTATGTTTCTACACAGTCTTACAGCTAAATTCTACTTCTTTTACCTGTTAGACCTGTGGAGAGAATGTTTGTTAACACTACCTGACTGTTTCTACACATATTCCCAGATTCCTAGTTATAATTCTGCACATACCTCTCATCCTCTTAATGCAAACAATCTGCACAAAGCTTGACAAACTGGGGGTACAAATAGGGGTATATTTTAAATATTGCTCTTATAAATGTTTATAAATTTGCTAGAGTGACAGGGTTTGTTTTAATATACATTTTATGAAGGATCTGAAGTCTGATGTCATTATTTAGTGACTACAGTCCTGAGATCATCCCAGTGATTTGGCAGGAAAATAGAGGAACAGGCCAAAAATATGAGGCAAATATCTGGACATTCTGCAGAAATCTGTACAGTTGAGAGGTATGATTATGCATACAGCTTTCTACCACTCCCAGGATTTGAACCACGGCTGTGTGTGCTAAAAAATATAAGTGGTGTTTCATCAGAGTGAGCTATTTAGAAAGTGCGGCCTTTTTCTTCAGTGTTTTCTGTCTAAGTCTCTCTTGGTTGTACAATCTGACCTTGCAATTACAACATTCTTATGTAGACATTCCTAGACATATTTTATATGCAGTACAGTGTGAGAAACAGTTGACACAACAGTACTATTCACATAGCAAATCTTGGTGACTGCAACATGTGAGGCCATACAATACCATAGTAAACACGATCAGTCCAGGATGTAGAACTTGCAGTTACACTTTTATTTAAATATGACCTATATGGGACCATTACTGTCATATTGCCTGGTTTATTCAGTAGAAACCATACATATTTTTTATAGTGCCAGGTGACATTTTACTCCTTTATGTTTATTTGGTATGACTACTACAAGCAGGATTGTTACTCACCAGCCTCGTGATGCAGCCTTTGCAACCTGCTGGCATGGACTTCCTGGCTCACAGCCCACTCAGCTGCAGCTGTAATACAAATAGAGAAACATTAATGCATACCTATCCATCACATACACAGGCTGGACTTTGGTAAACAATTATTGCTATGAATACTTACACACTGCTGGGACATCTCCTCTCTCTCTTGCTTCTTGGACCCACTGTTCCAAGAGCTCCCTCTTTCTCCATTTCAAGTTGACATTGTGGTGCCGGACCTGCTCACCAGTCTGAGGGATACCAGTGGCACTGATGAGATCATGGGTGAGACTTTCCCAGGCTTCTGCTTTATATTGGGAGCCCTGGTACTGGTTCTGCAGCAGTCTCATGTCATGATTTTTTACCAGGAGTCCTATCATAACCTTGGACTCCTGTATGCTCCATTACTGCACCTTGAAGTGCATACCCTCTTCAACTCCTGCCATACTGCCTACAGTGGAGAGCTACAACCAATTATGAGCTGTTTTCCCACCTGCTGGGCTTAAATACGGCTGATTTCCCACCCTTTGCCATGATTGGATGGTTCTGAAAATGCTGAGCTAAGCTAAGCTATGGGCAAACCTGCTTAGCTAAGGTTGGTAGTGTTTATAGGGGCAGGTTCAGCATTGCTTACCAATGGGAAAATCCATTTAGCTTGGTTATTCACTGTTTAGTATTCATATGTATACAATGCTTACACAAGAATCTAAATGGCAATGCTCAGATCTGCTCTGAGCTACAACAGAATGGCATTAAATATACTGATCCCAAGGATATTGCCAATATCCTGGCAGATCAATTCAGTGCCTACTTCACCCCCTCTCACCCCCTAAAGGGCCCATCTCAATACTGAAAGATTGCCAAATTCTGGTAATAATGGCCACACAGGTAAAAAACGCATTCTTCAAAGCTAAGAATATAGCATTCATGGGACAAGATGACATCCTGGGCTGTGTACTACATGAACTGCAAAATGAAATGGCACCTCAACCAAGTGTCATGTTTAATCATAGCCTCACCTCAAGCTTCATGCCCACTGAGTGGCACACAGCTACAATTATCCCACTCCACAAGGGGGGATCCACCTTGGATCCTGGGAACTACTGCCCCATCAGTCTGATGAGCCTGATCTGCAAGACCATGGAACGTATTATCATGGAACTTATAAACAAAGACATTGGAAATCTTCAAACACTGGACTCCACCCAGTTTCAGTTCGTGAAGGGCCAATCTTGTCTCCTGAACCTGATTGACTTCTTCGAATCAGTCTCCAGAGCTGTGGATGAGTGTAAGGCAGTCCACACAGCCTATCTGGACCTTGCCAAGACCTTCAACACCATACCCCACTCTGGAATCATAGATAAACTTACTAAGCAGGGCATTAATCCCTACATCACTCGGTGGTTTGACAACTGGCTTACTGACAGAACCCACACTTTAAAAGTAGCTGACTCCAAATCCAGCTCCAGACAAGTGACAAGTGGAGTACCTTAGGGTTCAGTTCTGTGACCGCTCTTGTTTGGCATCTACTTCTTTGAAGTACAGGCCAACACTAAGGGACTCTGGCTAACAAGATTTACAGATGACTGCAAACTGGGAGCCATTATTGAATCCCCAAATGATATGGATATTCTACAAAAGGCCTTACAGAAACAGATGCTTGGACCAGAGCCATGGGTTCAAGCTCAATGCCAAGAAATGGATAATTATCCCCTTTGGGAAAAAACATGTACCCATGTATTGCCACATAGGTGGCAGTACACTAAACACCAAAAGTATGATAAGAGACTTAGGGGCACAGGTGGACAGTAGTCTCACCTTCGATAACCACATCACCACAGCAGTCAGGAGATCTTTCTATGTGGCACACCTCATCACTAAGGGCTTTTCATCCAGAAAAAAGGAAGTCATTGTTCCACTGTACTCATCCCTCGTTAGAACCATTATAAAGTACAATGACCCATTTAGTATGTACCTCTCAAGACATCTGCAACAACTGGAAGGGCCGCAGAAATACCTCACTAAAAGAATCACAGGCGTAAAGCCGATGCCCTATGCTGGCCATCTAAAAAACTCCAGCTATTCTCTGTTGCATAATGTCTACTCAGAGGCGATCTCTGCTTAACATACAAGGCGATGTCAAACCCAGAGCTGTTGGACATGCTACACTTAAAGAAATCACAATCCCTCAGAGCCACATGCTCCAGGTATCTAAACCTTGTCATCACAATTAACAAAACATGCTGGTGGGATAGGTTCCTGACCAAGAGACTCCCCAGTCTCTGGAATAGACTGCCCATACATGTCAAGCAGAGTGCCTCTTTGGCCCTCTTCAAAAGGAACCTTGATGATTGGACCCAGGGATCACATCAGTGGTCCTTCTAAACAGGGGTCCAAGGAAGGAAATATTGTGGGAAGAAATAGCCAAGGAATTCTTATGAATAGGCTTGTATAGGCCCTAGGGCCGATAGCCTAGTACCAACCTATGAGCCTATGAAGCTATGAACACCTGGTCAACATAGCTGTGCAATGCTTAGCATTGCTTATATTTTATTATATTGGTCTACCAGTTGTATGAGATTGATTCATCATTCATTAAATAATATTATATATATTTACCTTCCCTGACATCCCCCAATGCACTGTGATTAATTTATTCTTGTGTGACTATACTGTATGGGGCACTTGTGTTTATATAGGGGTTTCACTAATTTATTATAATGATACCTCACATCTGGGCCTAATACACTACTCAGGTTGAGAAAAATCAGTTACTTCTTACATAAATATGCAAAAAATTAAAATTTTAATGTTTACACATACAAAATGGAAATGCCTTTCGTGAGGCTTGAACTGTAGATGACTACATGCAAGGCATTTGTTCTAACTGGTACACTATTGCACGTATGTTTGCATTGGATGTCTATTGCTTTTTAACTTATCATGTTGTTTCAGCTGGGCTAAATGTAACTAAGCAACGGGCACACTCATGTAGCTAAGCTTAAACTTTATTGCATGTATAAAAAAATATTTATTTGTTGCTTTTTTTTATTTGTACCCTTCAGAATATCCATGCTAATGCTGAACCTGTTATTTCATCATCTTTCTGCTTTGTGGGATGATTGTCCCTTATGGCTCTGTCCACATTCCTTACTCTGACAGGTTGGGAGGTGTGTGCTATGTGCTTATGCTAAATCTGTTATTCTATCAACTTTTGGCTTGGTAGGAATGATTGTCCATTATGGCTTTGACCAGATTTCTTACCCTGACGGGTTGGGGGTGTTATGAGCATTCTCGCTCGTTTTAACTTGCCGAACGGCATTTCTGGAGTGCAGGGGGTATGTGTATTGTGAGATCTCTGCTCTCAGACACACCACCTGCACTTGTACATGGAACCATGTCTGTTTTACAGCATGGCAACATGCCTTCATACATATGCATGGTGCGCTGCATACTGAGCAGGAACAGTCCCTGCCATGCAGGAATAACTTATTCTTGCACGGCTGCTTGCTGAATCCAGGGGTTTGAAAATGTTTATTTTATTTTATTTTGTTTTATTTATTTTATATTTGTTTACCAGGGAGGTCTGACTGGACAGAGCTGTCTGTTTTCAGTGGAGGCCCGGGGAGAAAAGCTCCAGAACAACTGCTAACAAATTCTCCATAAGATATTTACGTAAGCATTGTGCTTTACACATACAGTTATAAAGTATAGCAGATAATAACATATGATTGCATAAGATATTTACATAAGCATAGTGGTTTAGATATACAATTAAAAATATAGCAGGTAGTAACATGTGAATGTTTTTCGTACAGTATGTTTAGCAGATATTATTCGTGAAGATGTAATGAAGATAAGAGAAGAAAGGAAAAAACTAAAAATACTAGCCAGTTTGTCAAAGGAGGTGAATATATACAAGTTCATATGAGGTTCATTGACATTTTAAGGAAAGCTTTTCAACTTAGTCTAGGAGGACAGTTAGTGGGTATAGATGGGATAGGGGGGAGTAGGCGGCAGTGAGGTGGTAGGTAACGTGATGATATATTGCATCTGTGGGAGTTTTAAATAAGAGGTTGGATAATGGGTAGGAGAAAGGTGTTAGAATATGCCAGCCAGGTGCTAGGCAGTTGCATGTCCAGGAGTTGTTTGGGTGGGAAATAAGCTGTTTTTTGAAGATGGTTTTGTTAGGTTGTACCCTGGTTTGTAGTGTTAGAAAGTTTCAAATCTTGGCAATGTTGCTAGAATGCAGGGAGTCACCAGAGCTCTGATGGCTTTTGGAGATTACAATTAGTGCCTTGTTAGTGGATCTAATTTCTCAGTTATTGGAGTAGAGGGTGATCAGGTCTTGTAAGGCTGGAGATTTCTCAAGTTGGTAGAGTATTTGGTGAGTTAGAAGAAGTTGGTTTTGAGCTAAGGTGTTTGGGAGTTCCAGCCAGGAAAGCGGTTTTAGGGCCTGACAGTGGTGGGTGCGGTAGAAGGAGTTTGTGGTTAATTTCGCTATTTTGTTGTAGCATACTGATAGCTTGTTTAAATCACTCTTGTTTAGATTAATTAGGATAGGAGAAGCATACAGTAAGATAGAGAAGAAGATGGTTATGAACTAAGGTAACTTTACTTTGCTGGCTAGAAAGGTTTTACATCTGTAAATAGTATCTATTGTTTTGTTGATTTTGGTTGTTGCATGAGCTATGTGTTTGTCAAATTTCATTATTGTCAATAATGACCCCTAGTAATTTGGTTTGTGTGACAGGGGAAATAGGGGTATTATCTGATGCAGAAATAGAGAATGGGGGAATAGGTACTACTGCTTTGTAAAGATGAGGAGCACAAGTTGGGTCTTTTTAGGATTTAGTATTAGCTGGGAGTTTGTTAGCCAGGTTTCACTGGATGTAAAGGCTTCTCGAGTCTTGATGTGAAGTTGCTGGAGGGTGGGAGCAGAGCAGATTAAGCCAGAGTCATCAGCGTATTGAACTAGGTTTGCTAGAGGGGTGTCTTTGTGAAGATTATTTGTAAATATAGTGAAAAGTAGGGATCCTAGGATTGATCCTTTGGGTACTCTTAGTTTTTAGCAAGTATGAGGAAAAGGGAGTTTTTCCACTAACAGTTTGTTGGCATTGCAAGAGATAGTCTTGAAACCATAGTGGAGTGGGGTAGTTAGTTTTAATTCTGAGAGCGATGCTAGAGGTTTTGTATGGGAGATTGTATCAAATGCCTTTGATAAGTCAAGGAAAACTGCAGACACTAGTTGGATGTTGTTGCATTGCATATTTACTAGGTTACTAAAATAGATCTGTTCATTCTGTGAATAAAACAAGTTATTTTACGTTTCCTGGTGGTGAATCTTGCAGTGTTTTTCATTACTATTGTTCTTTGTTTGACTGTGAGATTCTTTTGGGACTGTACAGTAATTTCGTGTATATATAGGTTACTAAAATAGATGTGTGCAGTGGTAGTGCTATGGTTGGGGCAGAATCCGTGCTGAGTTTTGGCAAGAAGAGTTTTGGAGAGGAGATGTGTTAGGATCGGAGTGTAAATACATTTTTCCAGTATTTTAGCCAGTTGGGAAGGTATAGTTATAGGATGGTAGTTTGTTAGGCCAGTGGACGTGCCCCATTTGTGTATTGTTATAATGTAGGAGATTTTCCAGAGAAGTGGCACCTTTTGTTCTGAGAGTGATGTGTTAATAATTATAGAGCTTGGGTAGGAAATGGCTTTGGCGGCTATTTGTAGGAATTTGGCAGGTAGTTTGTCTACTGCTAGGGTGGTAGTTTTAAGTTTGGTTAGGTGTCTATAGATGGTGTATTTTAGTACAGATTGAAGGGTGAAGGAGTTGACGTTATTTGATGAGTTATATAGTATAGTGGTTGTTGAGGAGGGTGGGTTTGTTGACAGCTTTAGTATAGAGTTGGTAAAGAGCTCACTGAATTGGGTGTCTGTATTTATAGACGTGGTGTCTATGGATGAGGATTTGCTGATTTACATGGTTGAAAAATACTGTTTATAGTGGCCCAGAACCTTTGTGGGTAGGTATTGTACTTAGTTTGAATTTCACTACAGTATTTTTGTTTGTCTAGTCTCATTTGTTTCCTTGATTTTTATATTTTTTTACAGTGTTTCTCAGTTCTAAGAATGTTTGCCTATTAGGAGTAATTTTGTTTTTGTGCCAGGTGTCCTATGCTTTGTCCCTTTGTTTCATAAGTTGCCTAGTGCTCTTAGTAAGCCATGGGGCATAAATGGTTTTAGTCCAGATTTGTCTTGGTGGGGTAAGTTGGTAGGCCTAAGAAGATAGTGGTGAAATACTCAACTGCTTCATCTAAAGGAAGTGTTAAAAGAGGGGACCAGTTAGAGTGTTTAAAGGCTGCATTAAGGTCATCAAACCTGAAGTTTTTAACGTATCTGATGTGTTTAAGAGAGCTAGTTCTAGTGAGTTTAGTTTGGTCTCTGATGATGAAGGTTGGGAGGTGGTCGCTTAGATTGTCAGGTTGTGCACCTAAATTATGGGTGGAAGATGGGCGATTGGTGAGAATTCAGTCTAGTATTGTATAGACAGAAATACTGAGGAATTTAAATAACTGTAGAACACTGTCCTGCTTATAGGATGAGCTGCTTATCTAGGCTAAGATTCAGTTGTTTGGTGGTGTTCTGCTGCTTTCTAGTGGCAGTTGTTTGTTATGGCAGGAAATGGAAGAAGGGGAAAAGACCTTGCAAGTGTGCACACTATGCCAATATAATAAAATTAAGTAAAACTACTAAACTTGATGCAGTAATTAGTTAACAGGGGATACACCTACATAAGAATATTTCAGAAAGTAAAAGTCGCAGCAAGTGAGTTGTTTTACCTTCAGTTCTCTGTAAGTAATATATATAGTAACTCATTCTGTTTTATTAAAATTGGATCATTTTTTCTAGATATTTCAAAAATTTAAAAGGTACAAAAACGGGTTATCCCTTGTCACCTCTATTATTTGCTCAAGCAATTGAACCTTTCTCAAACTTTATTAGATCTAATGCAAAATTCATTGATTCTCAATAGATAAAAGTTATTTCTGTAAAATTCAGTTATTTGTAGATGACATTTTAATAACAAATGGTGATGCTGAAGCTTGAATAGAAAATTTAGTTTGGCAATTACTTTGAAAATGTGTCAGGTTTAATGTTTAACCTTGACAAAACAGACAATTTACATTGACAAAAAAGTTAATAAAATAATTTTATTCAGGACAAATCACAAATTAATTATCTTGAAGTTATAATTAAATCTACTATAAAATACTTAATATCAGTAAATTATAGCTATTTAGTAGATACTGTTACTAAAATAATTATTAATTGGAAGATTTGTTTTACAATAGAAGATAGACTTACTTTAATAAAAGTGATAGTCCAACCAAAATACTTTTCTATCTACAATCATTAATTATTTTCCCTCCTAAACAATCTTCAAGAAATTAAATTTTACTCTTCTCAATTTTTTCTGGTCAACCAGTAAACAACGACTATACTTTGACTGGCATGTTAAAAGTTGTCAAGAAGGTGGATTAAGTTTTCCAAATGTTGAATTATATGCCAAATTCATAATTCTCAATTTAATATCTCTATGGTTAAAGTCCTCTTACCAGTCCCCTTGGAAATCCATTCACAAAAGATTAATAAATAATAACAGTTATGTTGTAGAATCTTTCTGTAAATTTGAAAATAAAATATTTTACTGGATCTTGAAAGACATGTTTAATGGAGAAGAAAAAAAACTATTCCTCTCTTTTCATCGATTACATCCTTGTAAATTTTAAACAATTCATGAATTCTAATTATATAGTTAACTATTTATTGTTTTTATTCTTTCCAATACCAAATATTGTAAGTTGTTTTGGAACTTTTAATATAAACAAAATACTAGACCTTAGAGATGCAAATGTAATCTTTTGACATTAATCTATAATCTGAAATAAATAACATAATATAGATTATCTTCTTGCAAGACATTGTTTAGAAAGTATTAATTGGTTGACTATGCAATGTTGTAAAAATATGTTAGTGATAAAATCAAAATCTTCATGGATTTTCAAACACAAAATATTCCAAAGATACAAGCATTTTGTTTTGTTTTAAAATCAATAGTAACTCAAAGAAGAATAAATCATATATATCAATAATTTATAAAATAATAAGAGAAGAGTTTGTTTCCACAGATTCATTATTTTGTAATTACGCAACTAAGGTTGATAAGAAGACTTTTTTGGATGAAGATAAATGCTTAATTCTCAAATCTGCAGGAAAATCTACTTATTCTCTTTATTGGAAAATATATACATGGAAATTTCTTCACAGAGCTTTTTTAACTCCACATAAAGCTTATTTAATATACAACCATGAGAAAAAATAATTGTTGGAGGTCTAATGAAGTCTCTAATGCAGACTGGATTCATATGGTGTTGGATTGTAAAATATTAACTCCTTTTTGGTTTGAATTTAGAAATTTTGCTAAAGCTTTGTGGACAGATAATTGTATCATTTCGAACTCCTTGATCATATTTAATGCTCCAGTTCTGGATTCTGTTCCTAGGGTGCAGGTGCCTCTCCTTTGGTCCATTTTAGCAATAGCAAGTAAAATAGTCACAAATAATTAAAAATGTAAGACTATTCTTTCTTTCACTTAATTCATTAATTTAGCAAAAAATGTTTGTAAAAAGGATATACCAAAATAAGAACTTAGAGTATTACTCAACAGTTTAAATTTTGGTCAAAATTAAGTGATTTACTTGATACATTTTAATGATTTAGTTGTCTGTATTTGATTTTGCTATAGACATCTGTGAATAGTTATGTTTTGTTTGATTTATCTTTAAATCATTTTGTACAAATATTTGTTTTAAAATTAATAAAAAAGTTGTTTAAAACAAAGAAAATGAAGCATTCCAAGGTTAGCACAACAAAACGTTAACTGAAACACTATCTGATATAGGCAGCTCTCTGGAAAAAAAAATCCTGTCTTCCTACCCACTTCCTGTTATCTTCTTAAACTCAGCACTAATTGAATTGCCCACCCCTTATACTAATTTGAACACATTATTGTCTCCAACTAGTTTTTAATTAGCACTTACTAGCCAGCACAAATGTATCTCTTTTGTTGGAGACACTCAATTTAATATAATGAAATTCATTTACACTTCCATTATATTCCACACACTGAGAATACTGAATACCACTAGTTAAATATAGGTGTTGCCAATTATTTTCTGAAAAGAAAACATTCAAAATTGATACCCTTGCTGCTGCAACTAAGCTAATTATAATTTGTGCATCTTCAACCATCACTCTTTTGCGCTAATTTATGTATATACTCTTTGTTAATTCTAATTGCTGTTATGTTGCAATTAATAGTCTACCCCTCGAAGAATGGTACTATAGCCTTGAAGTCCCAGTGTGTTATAGCATCATCCTTAGCCAGCTTACTAGTATTTGATTTTCTGGATTTTCTGAGGAAGTATAGCAGCTGCCTCAATTGGATTGACAACCAATTCTTCCAGCACATGCTGGTTTCACCTCTGAGAGATGCACCTAATCTCTCCATTCCAACCATTCCCAGTAATTAGCTCACCAGCAGAACTATATTAACATAACATCAAGCTATTGCTTCTAGATATGCTGAGTTAATAAAGAAGTCATTAAATAAGCCTCTTACTCCTGCTAGACATCCTACTAGCTCACCTACATTGCACAAATAAAAGCACTGCACACAAACATCCACACCTGTTGTTATTGGGAGCCACCTGTGCTGCAAACATCTACTTTTAAGTTTACGTCAGCACATCTCTGAAAAGTTGTAGTCATGATGATTCCGTTGTAAGACATACAGACAAAGACGTTATTATGTCGCAAAGGATATGGACACAGCTAGTTGTCTCTGTTCCCTGGATGAGGATTGTCACTATGGCCCTCAGGTCCCTACACTGTCACAGCAAATGTTCTGACCCTGTAGTTACCTTATGTGGAGTGAATGATCTTAGGTGTTACAGATGGTAGAATAGGTTCATAGGTTTATAGGTAGGTACTAGGCTATCGGCCTTGGGGCCTATACAAGCCCAGCCAAAAAGGTAGCCTAGCTTTTGCCACCCAAGAAAATTATTTTCCTGTGCCACTGTCGAGCAGAGCCACAGAAGTGATCCTCAGGGTGAATTTCCTATTTCCCATCCAATCATCAAGTTTATTCCAGAGTATGGTAAGTCTCTGTGACAGGAATCTATCCCTCCGGCATGTTCTGTTTATTGTGGTGGCAAGGTTTAGGTCCCTAGAGCATGTAGCTCGGAGGGATTGGGATTTCTTTAAGTGGAGCATGTCCAACAGCTCTGGATTTGACATAGCTTTGTATGTTAGGCAGAGATCACCTCTGAGTAGGTGATATGCGATGGAGTAAAGCTGGAGTTTTTTTGAGATGGTCTGCATAGGGCATCTGATTGAGGCCGGTAATCTCTTTGTGAGGTATTTCTGCAGCCTTTCCAGTTGTTGTAGATGTCTTGTGAGGTACATACCAAAAGGGGTGTTGTACTCTATAAGGGGTCTAATGAGTGATGAGTAGAGGGGGAATAATTACCTCTTTTTTTCTGGATGAGAAACCTTTTGTGATGAGGTGTGCCACATAGAAGGATTTCCTGACTACTGTGGTGATGTGATTATCAAAGGACAGACTACTGTCCACCTGTGTCCCAAGGTCTCTTATCACACTTTCAGTGTTAAGTATACTACCGCCTATGTTGTAGTTCATGGGTACAGAGGTTTTATCAAAGGGGATGAAAATGCACTTTTTGGCATTGAACTTGAGGCCATGGCTTTGACACCAGGCATCTGTCTTAGTGAGGCCCTTTTGTAGGATGTCCACATCATTAGGAGTTTCGATTATGGCTCCTAGTTTGTAGTCATCTGCAAACTTCATTAGCCAAAGACCTTCTGTGTTAGCCTGTACTTCAGAGAAGTAGATACCAAACAGGAGAGGACCCAGGACTGAACCCTGTGGTACTCCACTTGTGACTGGTCTGAAGTTGGATTTGGAGTCTGCTACTTTCACAGTGTGGGTTCTGTCAGTGAACCAGTTGGCAACCCATCTTGTGACATACGGATTTATACCTAGTTTAGTGAATTTATCTATAATTCCAGAGTGGGGATGGTGTTGAAAGATTTGGCAAGATCTAGATAGGCTGTGTGAACCACCTTACCCTCGTCTACGGCTTTGGTGACTGCTTCAAAGAAGTCTATCAGGTTTAGGAGACATGATCTGCCTTTTACAAACCCGAACTGGGTGGGGTCCAGAGTTTGGAGATTACCAATGTCTTTGTTTATAAGTTCCATGATGATACGTTCCATGGCCTTGCAGACCTGGCTCGTCAGGCTAATGGGGCAGTACTTCCCACGGTCTGTGGTGGCTCCCCCATTGTGGAGTAGGATAACCTTCACTGCGCACCATTCAGCAGGCACAAAGCCTGAGGTGAGGCTATGATTGAACATGGTATTTAGGTGGGTTGCCAGTTCATTCTGTAGTTCATGTAAAACGCAGTCTGGGATGTTGTCTGGTCCCATGGGTGCTGTGTTCTTGGCTTTGGAGAGTGTGTTTTTTACCTGTGCAGTCATGATTACAGGAATTTTGCATTCTTCCGGTATAGAGATGGGCTCTTTAGTGGGTGAGAGGAGAGTAAAGTTAGCACTGAACCTATCTGCCAGGATGCTGGCAATATCAGTTGGGTCTGTATATTTAGTGCCATTGTGCTGTAACTCAGAGCAGATCTGAGTGTTGCTATTGAGATTCTTGACATAGCTATAGAATGCTTTGTGGTTGTCTTTAGAATCAGTGGCGATTTTGTTTTTGTAACTAACTTTGGAGGATTTTATCAGGGATCTCAGCTTCTTACTGAGGCTGACCAGTGAGCTCCTCCATTCATGGGATTTTACTCTCTTTTGCAACAGTTTCTTCCTTCTGTTGTACAGTTTGTTTATGGCAGCGAACCACCAGATTGGCTTCCTTTTTTTGAGGATAGCATCTTGGTTCTGTTTGGGATAGCATGATCTATGCACTCGTGTAAGTGCTTATAAAGTGCAATTGTGCAGGATTCACTAGTTGTAACTGTATTGTTCATCTGCATAGGTGTCATGAAGTTTACCACTTCTGTCTTAAGAAGCATGAAGTCAGCTTTGGAAAGTTTTTTTACCATGGTTTCCTTAATGGGGGGGTGGGGACAGGATGTGGATATCTAGGGTAATTAGCTTATGGTCGGATCGGACCAATGAGGCGTTGACTTTAGGTGTGGAATACCGGTCACTCATGTTGGTAATGACTAGCTCTAGGATATTGTTGCCCCTGGTGGGGTTGTGGATAAGTTGATCTAGGGCATTGGAGTTTATTAATTCCAGAAAGCATCGAGCAAAGGAGTTGGTACATGAGTAGTTTTCCCAGTTAATGGTGGAGTAGTTGAAATCGCCCATTATTAGGGTGTTTGATTGAACCCTAATATTTTCCAGTACATCAGTAAAAGAGGAGTGGGAATCCTTGGGTATGGTGGGGGATCTGCAGCAAGCTACAACTTGGATTGCAGTTTTGCCCAGAGTTAGTTGCACTTGGATAACCTCGGCTGCATTATGCTGAGCAACTAGCCTGGAGGTGTGGATATCCTTAATGAATATGGACTCACCTCCACCTTTGGTGTTCTAGTCCAGGTTACATGGCCAAAAAGTGTGGTATGAGTTATAGCGTGGTAGTGCAGGGGTACTCTCTAGAGCCTTGAACCAGGTCTCAATCACTGCACAGATATCGACGTTCTCCATTTTAAGGAGTGTCTCGAGTGAGTGCATTTTGAGATTTAGACTTCTAGCATTGAGTAGCATCACCCTCAGTTTTTGCTTGCCTGCTCCTGTTATGGTGGTGAATTTGTCATTTTAACCTTGCCTAAAAAAGTCAGTATAGGGGTGGCAAGAATCTTAGCCAGTATCCGGAATCCCAGGGGTGACAGGTGCGGGCCATCTCTGGCAAAGCATTGTGGTCTGTCGACCATGTCATCCCAGGCAGACAGATACTGGATCCCTTTAGAATGACACCAGAAGCTTAGCCAATTGTTGAAGTCAATCATTTTATCCTTGTACTGCGGCATAATTCTGGGTGATGGCAGAATGCTACTCAGGGCTAGGGTCATACCTGCCTGGGCTACAAGATGGGAGAGCTCTTCCATGTCTCTTTTCATGTAGTCCAGGGAGGTACGTCTCAGGTCATTCACACCAACATGGATAATGACAGAGTCATATTTGTACTTGTTGTGGAGTGACCTGAGTGCATGGGTTATGTGGCGATCCTGGCACCCGACAGGCAGCTGACAGTAACCTTCTCCTTGTTTAGCCTGGTGAATTGGACATCAGTGTGCCTGACTATAGAGTCACCTATGACTAGTGAGTTGGGTACGTTGTTTTGTCTTGTTGGCTGTGGTTGAGTGGCACACTGAATCTGCGGGCTATGTGTCATTTGGGTTGTGCTGGGGGGGTGAAGGTTGCTTGCATTTCTGCTTTGGAGGTCTCTGTTGCCTGAGCAGATTATTACTGAGAGCCTCTGCAAATGTATTTGTGTTTCTATGTGTGGATTTTGGTGGTGTAGATTTAGTGAGACTATGTGATGAGTGTGGTGTGGTGCAAAGGTTTACCTTCTTCTCTTGACTGTCAAGTTCAGTCTTGGTTGGAGAGAGCTTTACCTCCAGTTTAGCTAGATAAGTGCATCTCTCACAGGTTGTAGTGTTGGGTGATAGGAGGAGAGGGTTGTCTGTGTACATGAGACAATTTCTACATTGCCCCAAGATGCCCAGATTCATCAGATAAACAGGAGAGAACACTGGGAGCTGACCCTTGGACATGCCTGAATATAAAAACAATTTTCCTCTAGATAAGTGAGGAAAGTGAGTACAAGAGCTGTTTTTCTCTAAGCAAGTGAGGAAAGTAAGCACCAAAACTGTTTTCCTCTAGGTAATGAGGAAGGTTGAGTGCTGTAGCAATTAATAGGTTATTTAGTGCTTACAACAAGTTCTGAACAAGTGCTGATCACAAATAAGCAAATTCAAGTACTAAAACTAAGAATCTGTATCTGGACTAAACTAGTTACAGGAAAGGGGGGAAACATGTTAAACAAGTGTTAAATCAGAAAGTTGAGAGAGATGGAATAGAATAGATGTAGAGAGACATTGCTGAGGTCTCTGCTCATGTCTATGAAGTTGGAAAGGCCCTGACAGTGAACAACATTCAACCATCACCAAGAATCTTGTGTAAATTCAAGAATAAAACAATAAAACAATAAGCTTTAAAAATTGGCCGGTATATTATTGTCACTTTATGAGGATTAAGTCTGTGTCTGCAGTGGAAAAAATGGTCCATACATCCAATTGTTTCACCAGTGATGGACTGGATCTTTCTCATTTTGGTTGTTGCATACTGGCTAAAATGTTTCTTAACCCACAGGTCCATTTTAGTTTGGGTATTCCTGATGAATCTTCCAACATACCAGAATCCAACCACAATAATATCAAGATAGCACTGCTGAATGCCAGAAGCTAAAGAAACAAAATCACTGAATGTGAGACCTTCTTTAACCTCGAAGACATTAGGATCTGTGTAGTCACAGAAATGTAGTTCCACTACAATGAAAGCACTGCCTGCACAACAGAGTACAATATCTATTACATACTCTGACCCACCGACAGTTATGGGGGAGTATCTATCATTATTTCTAACCCCATTGTCTCTCAAAAGATATAGCATGATACAGATCTGGAACTGGTTTATCACTTATGTTTATTGCATTACAGATGATTACAGATCCCCATTTATGACCCCTTCAGAGTATGCAGAATATCTTCTCCAGTCAACAGTTGAAACAAATACCTTTCTCATGGGTGACTGACTAGTCACACATAAACTGTCAAACACGTTTTACCAACATCAATTATGTCGAGAGAATTCTGGACTCTGAAAAAAGCTAATAAACTTGACCATATTATCTCATGCAAATGTTTGGTATAATCAGCCCCGAAGCCTAAAGCCCCTGTTTCCTTCCCTAACCCTTAGTCCACACTACACTCTCCATTCCCCTTCAGAAATCTAACAGCACTCGCCTCATTCCGCTTCCCACTTACCTGGTTGTCGAGTACTTTCTTTTATTTGTCATCTAGGATGTGAGCATATGATGCAGCATCTGTGTGGCTTAACTCACATTCAGGTTTGAGAGTGAGCTGATAGATAGCAGCCATTCAAATCTCTGGCTGTGAGTTAATGGAATTTAAGCATCTGAGGTTTGACTGTCCATAGTGATCCATTTCCTGAATATACAAACAATCCTAACAATGAAAGCATAATATGACAAAGCCAAAATTTTCATGTGTCAGACACTGCAATATTCCAAAAACTCAGGCAGGGTTTAGTTAAGCTCAAAAACAGTCTCAGTGCAGCAAGCATACAATTGTATACCATTTACACATTTTGTTTTGCATATTATACCACATTGAAAGAATAGTAGAATGCTAGTTGTTTTGAATTATTCTGTTAGTTATTTGCCTAAATTTCAGAATCTGATACAGCTCTAGCACAGCTAGTTTTGTTATTATAGATTTTAATTGCAGAAAGTAGTCAGCGTTCTTACAGTTTATTACTGTCTCCCAATCAGCATGTGCTGAAATTTCTTGGCTGATTTTTCACATGAATCTAAATACCAACCAATATTTCTGCACTCTTTTATAGCAGGACTGTTTTTTTTCTCCTGCAAAAAGATTGACTCTATCACTAGAGTATATTCATTAATTACATTTCATTGCCCCATAAAATCTGACAAGCATTTATGCAATTTGATAATTAGCATCAAGTTTTAATCAGATATGCCTTCAGTGACAGACAAGAGCGTAATCAAATTGTTTTCACTAGGAAAAGATGTGAAATTTAGGAATTCAACTATTTAATGGTTATATAATCAAATAGACAGGGAATTCTTAACAATAATTATTATCTGTTTAATATTTAAATTGAAGAATTTCATGTGGTTGGCACATAAGCTAAAAACAAGTATTCATAACAAAAAAAATGTATTATAGAAATATATTGGGGAAAAATGCTTTATCTCCAGACACATAGACACCAACATACACACACACTCTCACACACACACATACACACACACACACACACACAAACACGCACACACACACACACACACACACACACACACACACACACACACACACACACACACACACACACACACACACACATTAATATAATTGCCCCAAGTTTCTCCAACACCATGTTATTGCAAAGGGTGCCTACATAATCATTGTCAGAATGTGCATATGATAAGAATGTAAAAAAATAAAATAAAATAATTTCAATCAGAACATTTACTACAATAAAATTATTTGCTTCTGATAAATGTTTAATCTTTGTTTTTCATGCTTAAAAACATATGTGGGACTGTTTAATAGAAAAAATGCCTGCTTTAAGACACTTTACATCAATAGTAGCACACCTCTACAGTGGATAGCATTACAGCATTAAAGGCTTATTCTTTTACTTTCATTGGTTCAGTTCCTGGCACAGCCTTTCTCTCCTCTTTTTGCCAGTTAAGTGCTTTCAGTGGCTTTAGTTTCCTCCAGACCACCAAAGACATGTAGGTGTGTGTGTGTGTGTGTGTGTGTGTGTGTGTGTGTGTGTGTGTGTGTGTGTGTGTGTGTGTGTGTGTGTGTGAGAGAGAGTATGTGTATGTGTGTGTGTGTGTGTTTGTGTTTGTCTGTGCATTTGTGTGTAAAAGTGTAATTTGGAAAGAGTTTTAATTGCCCATGGGTGTGTGTGTGTGTGTGTGTGTGTGTGTGTGTGTGTGTGTGTGTGTGTGTGTGTGTGTGTGTGTGTGTGTGTGTGTGCATGTGTATGAGGGTATGTGTGTGTTTCGTGTGTGTGTGTGTGTGTGTGTGTGTGTGTGTGTGTGTGTGTGTGTGTGTGTGTGTGTGTGTGTGTGTGTGTATCTGCATCATGAAACAGACTGGCATCTTATCCAGACTGACTTCTCAACTGTCAAGAATGTTGCACAATCTCTAGTTTTTTTGCCTCATATTTCTGGTCTGCTCCTCATGAAGTTCTGGTTTTCTGGCAAAACACTGAAGATTGAAATCAAAAAATAATGTCATACATTTGAGTTTCAGACATGATATCCTTCAACATTTATGGCAACACATATCCTGTTTTTCTAGCAACTTTCTAGAGTTATAAGAACAATATTTAAAACCTGTCCCTATTTTGGAGTCTTTGCCACTCTGTTATTTAGGCTTTGTCCAGATTTCCTGCACAAAGAGGTTGAGATGTATGCATCATATCATCTGAGATTCAGAACTGGTTCTATTTGTAGACGATAATGAATAGAATGAATTCACCATAATGAAATTAATACACCATCCCCCGGATTCACTATCCTTCCATGCAGGAGTAGCTTAGTCCTGCATGGAAGTGGCTGTTTAGGAGCAGGATGGCAGCGCACCATGCATATCAATGAAGGTGTGCTGCCTGACCTCCTAAATGGACATGGAACATGTACGAGTGCAGGGGTGTATTTGAGAGCAGAGCTCTCAGAATATACACTCCCCTGCAATCAAGACCAGCAGTTTAGGAATTAGAATGAGCGAAAACGCTCATAGGTGTTCGCATACCCCAAGCAACATCCCCCCAAGTTTACAAGAGCAATAGTTAAAACTTTAAATATAAAGAAGTTTTTTTTTTTTTTTTTTTTAAAAAGATTAAATTTAACCATAGGTGTGCAGGTTTGCCCATCGCTTAGCTACGGTTAATGCAGCTTAAATAGCACAAGAGGATAAAAAGCAAGATATATGCTAATGGAGCAGTACAGCAATAGTGTAGTGGATAGAGCACTCTCCTTACGAGTAGTCATTCCCAGTTCGAGTCCCACTCCAGTACATTCCATTTTTCATGTCAAATCACTTTATGACCAATTTTTTATTACATAACCTACTAAATAACATATATTTGTGAACTGGGGTACTGCATTAAATGCAGATGTGACATGTCATTGTCATAATGTTGTAAAGTCCACAGATAATCACAAGTGCCCCATACAGTATATGTACACAGGAATCAGGTATACAAATGGAAAGTAAAAAGTGTAATGAATGATAAACTTGTACAGTTTCCAAATCCACCACCTTCTCAAGAACCATCTGACATTACTGTCTAAATTAGTGCGGTGGTAAGCGGGCGTAAGCAGTAGTAAGCAGTAGTAAGCAAGAGTAAGCATATTTAAGGAGGAGTAAGTGGGAGTAAGCATATTTAAGCAGTAGTAAGCAAATTTAAGCCCGTTTGTGCAGGGGTAAGCAATGCACAGACAGGTTAAGCAATATTGAAGCTAAGTCACTGTAAGCATATTTAACCGAAGGTTAGCATTGCTTACCCTTGTGCAAATCCACGGAAACCTGCTTACAATTGCTTAAAAGTGCCTTAATCACTCTGTATGCAACAGCCGCTGTCCTGGCCAGAAACAAAATAAAGAGCCTTTGCAGGTCTTGAAACCTGTACACTATAGTCACGGTAGTTAACCACTAAGCCATCACAGCAATCCATAAGCTTGAGGTATCACCAAACAGATCCTCACTATAGGAAAATCAAACTGAACATGTGAAAGGAATCTACATGCAGTTTTATGTTGTATAACATAATACGTAACATAAATATGTTAACTAGAGTACTGCATTAAGCCCAGATGTGAAGTGTCATTGTATTAAAGTGTTGAAATCCCCAAATAAACACAAGGACCACATACAGTGTATGTACACATGAATCATGGACACCAAACACATATATAACATGTAATGAATAATAAATCAATGCCAAAAAGCAAATATAATGCAAATTAAATATTAAGCAACACTAAGCATTACAGATCCCAGCTTAGTAGGTGTAAGCAATGTTTAGGCCAGCTAACTCAGTCTGCCCATTGGTATACCCCTTTAAGCAATGCCAACCTTAGGTAAGCACATTTGCCCATAGCTTAGCATTTTCAAAACCATCCAATCACGGAAAAGTGCGAGAAACTGGCCCTATTTAAACCCAACAGACGGGAATACATCCCATAACTGGTTGCAGCTTCCTCCTGTAGGCACTATGTCTGGTATGGGAGAGGGTGCACTCTTTCAGGTGCAGCCCTGGGGCATCCAGGAGTCTAGAGTCAGGGCAGGACTCCTTGTGAAAAACCATGACCACAGACTGCTGCAGGGCCAGTACCAGGCTTCCCAATACAAAGTGGAAGCCTGGGACCATCTCGCCCGTGACCTCATCAGTGTCACTGGCATACCCCGAACTGGAGAGCAGGTCAGGCATCACTATGCCAACTTAAAGTGGAGAAAGGGGGATGTCTTGGATCAGTGGATCCAAGAAGCTAGGAGGACAGGGGATGTCCTAGCCATGTGTAAGTATCAATCCACTACCTGTTTAATTGCAAGCTCATGTATATTATGGATAGGTATGGTTAAATATTCCTCTTATGTCTTTCACAGTGGCAGATGAGCAGGCTGCAAGCCAGGAAGCCCATGCCTGTAGACTGCAAGCAGTTACGATGTGAGGCAGGTTAGCAAAACTCTTGCATGTACTATCATAGGAAATAAATCTAAATGTAGTAGTATGTTAATTGCATGTATAAAACCTGTATTGTTTAAGGCATGTACTGCATACACCAGAGAATATGGCAGGAAGAGTCTCATATAGGTTGTATGTAAATAAAAGCATAATAGCCTGACAATAAAGGTCTAACTGCTGGACTGCATGTGTTTACTCTGTTATAATATGGTAATGTAGAGTTGCAATCACTTAATAGTACTGTTGTATTATGCACCATTACCCACACTGTGCTACATAAATAAAATATGTAGGAATGTCTGTATATGACTGTTGTAATCCCAACAAGTCATATAGTACAACTGAGAGAGACTTAGACTGAAAACAATGAAAAGGCGGACAACAAAATCCAAATAGTGTACTCAACTGTGATGTGAACTGTTGTATTTTTTGCACACACAGCCATGGTTCGAATCCTGGGAGTGATATTAGGCTGTATGCAGAATCATACCCTACAACTGTACAGATATGTCTATAATGTCCAGTAAATCATCCCATAACTGCTGCCTGTTCCCCTGGTAAATCAGTGGGATGATCCCAGATGTTTAGGTAGCAAACAAGACATACAACTGATTGTCAGACATCTATAGGAACAAACCTGTCACTCTAGCAACTCCCAAAAATGTTATGAGAATAATTAGCCAAGTATGTCCATCTCCACCCCCATGTAGACAAACTGTGACCAGAGTGTGTACAGTAACAGAGTGAGGTGTATGTGCGTAATACTAATGTGGAATCTGGTAATATGTGTGGCAACATTCAAGTAGTGCTAACAAACATTGCTCCCACAGGTCTGTCAGATACAAACACTGTGCCTAGAAATAAAAAGCTTGATATCCTGTACTGGTACTGTTTACTCTGGTATTGTATGGCATTGTTAGTGTTGCAGTTGCTCTGAATAATAAGGTATTACTCATCACTGTCACCCACACTGTACTACATAATACAACTGTCTAGGAAATCCTGTATAAGTGTGTTGTAATTACAAGGTCAGAATGTAAGACCAGAGGAGAACTATAGACAGAAATCAAACAAGAGATGCACAGCAATATCTGTATAGCACACTCAACTGTGATGAACAGTGTTTTCTTTTTAGCAGACGCAGCCATGGTTTGAATCCTTGGAGTGGTAGTAAGCTGTATGCAGAATCATACCCCACAACTGTACAGCTATGTCCAGAATGTCCAGTAAATCGGTCCATATCGGCTGCCTGTCACCCTTTCCCCCTGGCAATCAGTGGGATGATCCCAGACATTTAGGCAGCAAACTAGACATACAACTGATTGTCTATAAGAAAAAAACTTTTTTAGGCAAGGCTCAAATTCTAAACCTACCACCCTAGAACACAAAAAAGGAAAAAAACTAAGGGTAATGCTGCTCAATGCCAGAAGTCTAAATCTCAAAATGCACGCACTCAAGGCCCTTCTCAGTATGGAGAACATCGATGTCTGTGCAGTGACAGAAACCTGGTTCAAGGCTCCTGAGAGCACCCCAGCACTATCAGGTTTTACCTCTTATCATGCTCCGCCGCAAAATCCGGACAATACCAAGAAAGGAGGGGTATCCATATTCATCAAAGACACCCACACCTCAAGACTGGTGGCAACGCACGATGCATCAGAGACCATCCAGGTGCAATTAACCATAGGCAAGACTGCTCTGCAAATTGTAGCATGTTACAGGCCACCCTCACAAACTCAGGAACCTCACATGGCCTTCCTGAAAACACTAGAGGGGATCAATGTATCACCAAACACCATCACACTAGGTGACTTCAATTACCCTAATATAGACTGGGAACACTACTCAAGCCCAAACACCCTAGCCCAAAAGTTCCTGGAATTCATAAACTCAAATGCCATGGAACAACTAGTCACCATCCCCACAAGAGGAGAAAACATACTTCATCTCATCATCACGAACATGGGAGCACAATGTTCAACACCAGAAGTATACCCCTCACTGGTGAGATCAGATCACAAACTAATCTCGCTGGAGGTCCTCATCCCACCCCCACCTGAAATAAAAAGACCACAGTAAAGAACTTCTAAAGCCGACTTCACACTTCTAAAGACTAGTGTGGTCTCCTTTAAGGCCCCGAGCCGGAAAACAGTACTCAAGCCGCTGAATCACTTACAAATGCCTTCTACCAGCACCTGCAGGACTGCATGGATAAGGCAATCCCAAGCAAAACAAAGACTCTTTGTACCAAAGGCAAGCGTCCAGTCTGGTGGACCCCAGCCATAAACAAACTCTACAACAAAAGGAGGAAGCTACTACAAGATAGAGCAAAATCCTTAAAAGGTAAGACACCCTTGATCACTATAAGTAAAAACTAAGAGCTCTCATAAAATCATCCAAAGCAAATTTTGAGAGAAAAATAGCTAAAGACTCAAAAGACAATCATAAGGCCTTCTTTAGCTATGTTAGAAACCTGGAAGGAAATTCCCAGATATGCTCAGAACTAGTTCAAAATGATGTGAAGATTACTGATCCTACAGACATTGCCAACATACTGGCTGACAGGTTCAGTGCAAACTTCTTCCCCCCCAAAAGGAGAGATATCTATACCAAGCGATTGCAGCCCCCCAAACATCTCCAACGCCCAAGTGAGAACTGCTCTCTCCAAAGCAAAAAGCACAGCATCCATGGGACCTGATGGTGTCCCCGGCTGTGTGCTCCACGAACTCAACGAGGAATTAAACCCACAGCTAGGACAGCTGTTTAATCATAGTCTTACCTCTGGATACGTACCCAGGGAGTGGTGCACTGCAACTGTGGTCCCACTTCACAAAGGCGGTGCCTCCACCGACCCTGAAATTACCGCCCATTAGCTTGACAAGCCTTATCTGCAAAGCCATGGAGAGGATCATAATGGACCTCATAAATAAAGACATAGGGAATTTGCAGACTTTGGATCCATCCCAGTTTGGCTTTGTCAAAGGCAGATCATGCCTTCTAAACTTGGTTGACTTTTTCGAAACAGTCACCAAAGCCATTGATGAGGGAAAGGCAGTCCATGCAGCCTACCTCGATCTGGCGAAGGCCTTCGATACAATACCCCACTTGGGTATCATTGAAAAACTCATCATCTTAAATGTTAACCCATACATCACAAGATGGGTTGCAAACTGGCTGAGTGACAGAACCCACAGGGTCAGAGTTGCTGGCGCCATGTCAGACTCAAAGCCTGTCACAAGTGGTGTACCACAGGGCTCAGTCCTGGGCCCACTCTTGTTTGGCATCTACTTTTCCGAAGTACAAGCAAACACAGGAGGGTTATGGCTGACAAAGTTTGCAGATGACTGCAAACTGGGCCATAGTAGAAAACACATCTGACACAGATATCCTTCAGAAGGGTCTCACAGAAACGGATAACTGGTGCCAGAGCCATGGCCTAAAGTTAAATGCCAAAAAATGCATAGTCATACCCTTCGAAAAACAAGGTTACCCCTAGCTACCAAATAGGTGGCAATCCACTGAGCACAGAAGAAGTTATCAGGGACCTTGGGGACCCAGGTTGATAGTAGTCTGTCATTCGACACCCATGTAGCTAAAGTAGTTAGGAAGACCTTCTACATTGCCCACCTTATCATGAAGGGATTCTCATCTAGATCAAGGGAGGTCATAGTCTCCCTATACTCATCACTCATCAGACCAATGATTGAGTACAATGCCCCATTCGGAATGTATCTGACCCGACACTTGCAGCAGCTGGAGAGGCCACAAAAGTTCCTCACCAAAAGGATAAAGGGTCTCAAACATCTGTCCTATGCTGCCCGACTGAAAGAACTCCAGCTCTATTCAGTCGCCACCGCTTGCTCAGAGGTGACCTTTGCCTAACATACAAGGCCATGTCAAACCCAGATTTGATGAATTTGCTTCACCTCAAAAAATCTAGATCCGTCAGAGCCACAAGGGCGGGAGACTTAAACCTCGACACGGCTATTAATAGGACGTGCTGGAGTGATAGATTCATCACCCAAAGACTCCCTATGCTGTGGAATAAAATCCCGGTATATGTGCGGCAGAGCACCTCGCTGGCCTTGTTCAAGAGAAATCTTGACCAATGGATGGGAGATCGCAGATATACCCCAGGGATTACCTCAGTGTCACTGCTCAACAGAGGCACAGCAAAATAATTGGTATAGTTCCCCATACTAAAGGGGTGGCGTAAGCCACAAAACTATGGGCTAGGCTTGTAAATGCCCTCTGGCAGATAGCCTAGTATGAACCTATGAACCTATGAACTCTAGCAACTCCTCAAAATGTTATGAGAATAATTAGCCAAGTATGTCCCATCTCCGACCCATGTTGTCAAGCTGTGACCAGAGTGTGTACAGTAACAGAGTGAAACGTATGTGCATAATACTAATGTGGAATCTGATAATTTGTGAGGCAACGTTCAAGTAGTGCTAGCAAACATTGCTTTTATAGGTCTGCCAGATATATATATCTGCCGGCTGTTACCCTGTCCCCCTGGTATATCAGTGTGCTAATCTCTGATGTGTAAGCAGAATTACATGTCACGTAACTGACTGTCAGACCTGTGTATATTTGGAAAATGTCAATGAAAACAAACCTGTCATTGTACAATTCACTAAAGGATTAAGAGGGCAACAGTCAAAATATGTCCCTGTTCACCTGCATCTGGTGAAGACATGCCCAGAATGTGTGCAATAAGAGATGGACAGGTATGAGCATAACATCAACCTGGAATCTGAGAATATGTGTAGAAACAGTTAAGTAATGTTAACAAACAATACCTCCACGAGTATACCAGGTAAGAGGTGTATACTGCAGGTAAAAGTCAATTCATGTATATAGTTGTCTACATCCATACCACTGTCCAAACTAAGGTGACAGGGTAGTGTACTAATATCTGTAAGGTACAGATCACAGCACTGACTAGGAAAGTAACGCAAACTACAGGAATATACTAGTTGTTAATTGACAACTCCCCCCCCCACCATATATGCAACAATAAATTAAATACACAACTCAGTCGGTATATGCTGCATTAAACTACTGTTGGGACATATGTCCTATTGTTTGATAATTATTTAAATTTGTTTCTATGCATGTGCCATGTTGAAATACTCCCCATTGGTGGCATGCTGCCATCAATGTACCTGCATGCTGTTGTAATGACCACTGTGGTTCCATATGTGCATGTGTTCTGTATGCTATACAACTGTCTCATATCTGGTGTTTGGGTTACTGGGAATATCAATGCATGCTGTTATACCTAATCCTGGAATGTGTTGACTATTACTAACCTGCATATGTTGATATAATTTAAACACTATAGAATGTTTGGGAAGGCCGGTCTCGCTGGACCCACCTGTCCCACTTCAGCTGGCCGTGGCACCGGGCAGCAGCACATCTGGGGCCCAACCCAGGACCTCCTCGTCCATTGGTCCTGCACCACCTTCGAGTGGAACTGCTCAGGGGATGGGGCTCACCCCCCAGGAGCGGGTGCGGACAGGACACTGTCACCCGTCGGCAGGTCCGGGTCATGGTGCATAGCAAGCTCCGCAGGGAGTTTGGAGATCTGCTATGCCAGTTTGAGGGCCATGTGTTGCAACTAGACGGTCGGCCTAGTTCTCCTACTCAGCTGCCAGCACAGCCACCTTCAGGACTGTGAAGGTGCAGTGGTGACCGCCAATGGGTGGTGACCTCAGTCCTACTGTTTCCACTAGGGGGCTCATGGGCTACCGATTTCCAAACAACACTCCCCATCAAGGTGTTTACCACCCACATGTGTCATATACTGCCCCTGTATGTGTCTTGTTTGTCTTATCTGTTAACCTCCCCAACCTACCTCCCCAAATTTACCTACTAACCCTCCCCAACATCCCACTTTCACCTGAAAAAAAAAATAAAAAAGGGCAATCTGTTCCCAAAAAAAAATCTCGCCCCATACATAGCTGTCCATTTCACACGTGTCCACTGGACACATGTAATGTGGACTAATTGGCTTAACAATGTATTATTGTTGTCTGCACCCCTCTCTCAGGGGTATGAGTGTTCAAATCTATCTTCAGATTCAGTGTATATGCACAGCTATGGCTGTAGAATATGTGAATTAATATGTGTTAATGCTGATCTCAAAGTACATTCTTAACATTCTTAAATTTAACACAGAGGGAAGGATTGACGTCTTACAACAGAACACACAAATCATTCTTCTTCTTCTTCTTTTGGCTGCTCCCATTAGGGGTCACCACAGCGGATCATCTGTTTCCATTTCTTCCTGTCCTCTGCATCCTGTTCTGTCACACCAACCGCCTGCATGTCCTCTCTCACCACATCCATAAACCTTATCTTAGGTCTTCCTCTTTTCCTGTTACCTGGCAGCTTCATCCTTAGCATCTTTTTCCCAATATACTCTGCATCCCTCCTCAGCACATGTCCAAACCAACATAATCGTGTCTCTCTGGCTTTGTCCACAAACCTTCCAACCTGAGCTGACCCTCTAATACACTTATTCCTAATTCTGTCCACCCTCATCACACCCAGTGCAAATCTTAACATCTTTAACTCTGGCACATCCAGTTCTGATTCCTGCCTTTTTGTTAAAGCCACTGTCTCCAACCCATATAACATAGCTGGTCTCACTACCCTCTTGTAGACCTTAGTCTGCTGATAAAGGAGGAGCAGTAGTCATAATGAAAAGATTTTTACTATACAACATTAAGTGAAATGTTAACAGATACAACAATTTTTATGCAAATATCTCCAATTATTGTTAATAATGTTATTTCTAGAATTAGAAGATACTTAGAAGATTTGAAAGATGAAGGACTGATGGATATGGACTTATATAAGTTTTTGAACATAGAAAATCCTGTTATTCCTATTTTTAATGTCTTACCCAAAATACACAAAGACATTCTAAACCCCCCACCAAGGCCGATAGTATCAGGTAGGGGTGGATGACAGAAAATATCTCGATTTGGGTAGAAAGTACTTTGAGATCAGCATTAACACATATTACACATATATTAAAAGATATAGGTGATTTTTTTAATGAGTCTAAGTGAGTTTATCAGGCAGAAAGAAGTTAGGAAAAGTTATGTTACGGTAACATTAGATATAAATAATCTCTTTACTGCAATCAGCAATGAGTATGATTTAACAGCTTTACCCATATTAATTTCTGATTTGTGTTTACATGATACTAACAAGAACAAACTTATTATACAGATGCTTAGACTTATTTTGGAGTGTAATGTTTTTGCCTGTCAAAATAGGCATTATTGTCAGATACAAGGGGTGGCCATGGGAACCTCTTGTACCAATACGTATGCCAACTTAGTCATGGCCCTTTTGAGAGCAACATCATGTCTTAGGAAAGTATAATGGATGGTCTGATAACATTTGTTTTTATAAACGCTTTGTGGATGACATTTTCCTGTTGTGGGATGGTGAACTGCAAGAACTTGTAGCCTTTATAGAATATTTAGAATCCACCACATGTTTTTTAAGATTTTCTATGAAATCTTCCAGGACTCAGTTGGATTTTCTAGATGTAAGAGTCATACAAAATGATGATGGCTTTAAAACTACTCTCTACAGAAAAGATTGTTGGAAAAGTAATTTAATAACCATCTCTATGATATCAGGAAAAGAAATGATCAAAATGCACTGGCAAAACACATTATTGATCATGACTCTCATTATTTCACGTTTAAGGTGTTGCAAGTGCTTAGGGAGAATCCAAGAGGAGGAGATGTGGTGAATGATCTAGCATGTTTAGAACTCAAATGGATACTTGTGTTGAGAGCTCAGTTTGCCCCAGGGTTAAACCAATGGCTATCTCTCAAACCTATTTTGAATAGCAGACCCTTATGAGGGATTTTTGATTGGCCACCAGGATGTGTGCCTAATCACTATTCCTGTTAGGTATTCTGCTTTTTTACTTTTATTATGTCCATTATTATAACACTGACACCTTACACTCTGATGATATGAGTATAAGTAGTACTGCCATAGTGTTTTGGTCCCAACATCTTAAGATGGTTTGTCATGGTATACATTCCAGGCTGATGTTTACCTGTGAAAGGGCTCACCATAAGTGTGCTTAATATTGGGTAAGATTCATTTTATATTCAGAGGACGGTAATAGCTCCAGTGTGAATACACTATTTTGAGTTACTTCACACCTTTTCTTTTTTTCTCATCTCTTTTCTTTTTTCTCTTTTCCCTTTTTCTTCCCATTCTATATACCTTATTTTACCCAGTTATTTATGGTTGGTCAGTCAGAGGGTGTACTTTCTATGGCTCCAGGAACTGTTGGGTAGTTTTTTGAGTCCCTGTTTAGGACGTGTTGTTGCTTGCAATATTAGACTGCTTTTTTATATATTTTAGGGCTTTATATTGAATGTACATGCCCTATATCACTTCTCCCTAAGGATAGATTGCTAATATGCACGACATTCTTGTGTTGCTGTTTGCTTTAATGAGGTCGAGCTGTGATGCACTTCATGCTGTGTGCGTGCATTCTACATTCACTCGGAGTTGCGCTGTGTTATTTTCCACAGTTGTTTATTGGTATGTCTTTCAGTAATAGTGAGTAGTTGGTTCGATGGATTTCTATATATAGTTCTTGCACACTGGCTGTGTACTTCATATCTTTTAAATAACAGTAGGACCTATTCTTTACAGTCCTTGTATTCTATATTGTTTCAACTGTGCTGGAAAATTGTGTTCTACCTGCCATATAAAGTAGTTATAGGCTGATTTGTTTACTTTCCACGTCACATCCTGTAACTATTGGTCTCACACGAACCTTTGATGTCCTTTAGTTCTTTGCTGTTTGAGTGTCGGCATTGAAGTTAGTCTGAGGATATTACTTTCCTATGTTATGGTGAGTTGTGTTCTGTCTTTCAACAGAGAGCAGAGATGAGCAGTTACGGCTTGTTGCCGCTTGTGTATTATTATGCTTTACGAGCTGTAGCCCAGAGACTTTTTTCTTTTTTCCCTTTTGATTGACGTTTCGAGACTGGTTTCTTGAGAAACAGTCGCACTGTTTAACAGGCTATTTTTATTTTTATTTTTATTTTATTCCACATTAGCAATTTATTTACTGTGTGAATGGCTTTTACCTCTATCACTATACGAATTAACATTTTTTTTGTCTGACTAGTTTATTTAACTAGTTGGATGACAATACCAGCTCCATTGTTATCACAAGCTGAGAGATCTCTTGATGAAGCTTAAATGACTTGAGAGCTACATGATGTTTAGCCAGTTTATAAAGTTGTAGGCAGATGATCTGCTGTGTGCAAACTATTTTTGATTATAAGTTTTAAACTCATTTTTTGAGACACGTTAGCGTTCAACAACGAGTCCCTGGACTCTGTTAGTAAACATAACCGTGAGTAGAGTGGGGCCAGTGGAACCGCTGTGTGCGATTCTATGAGGGATCTCCTTGGGAATGTATCCGCATATTTTAGTCTAGAAACACGTTGTTTTAGACATGAGTTGATGGTCTGATGAGCATTATAGTAACGTTTTTATTATGTTTATGCTTAAGATGTTTCAGATGTGTTTAAGATGCGCTTGAACAGTTTTTGTTACGTTATGAGATATACGCATCGCATTTGAAAAATTTTTTAAAAAGGTTTTATGTTTTGTGATATGTGAAGTCATTTTTCACTTTTTATACACTGTTTGAAGTATTGATGTTTGAGCCTTTATAATCAGTTTACCGGTAACCCCGGTTACGGGCTTAATTGCTTGATTGCTCAATATTCCCGCCTAAATGTGTGATTTTAAACCATTCTTGCCTTATTTAAACAAGCAGTTACTAGGTTTGAATTGTAATTATCTGAGGAAGCATAGCTACGCTATGCGAAAGCGCTTATTCTCTGCAATTTTATTTATTGTGTCTTAGTCCATTAAATATTCTGCACTGTTTACAACGGAGACTGTTTTTCGTGGTGACTCCTTTACGTTCTACATTTTGGTTATTTTGGCTGTTTTGTCGAAGGGAGTCTTTGAGATCCAGGCAACAGTTTAGCTATTTTTTTGTCTTGCCTTCTTGTGCTGTTCCTGGCTTTACACATGGATTCGGTTGACATTGAATTGGACTTCAGACCAGAGACGAGGGAGGTTACGCTACCGGCTTGGGAATCACTACTACACAGAGATACCAACCCTTTATTGACTCTGGATATTTCCAACCAGCCTGCTCCAACGAATGCTACTAACAATAATGAGGTACTGTCAGAGTTCAATGTTTTAAGCAGAACTTTTCAAGATGATCTTTTCAAATTACAGAGGTATGCCTGGCAGCGCCTACACCTTGAGGCATGCCTTCATTTCAAAATTATACCTCGTGGCATGCGAGTATTTTGCATGCCGACGTATGGGGACAGCCACCCAACACTTTTACGAAAATGGCAAGACCTTAATATAGGTTTAGGCTTCAGTTATATCAGACTGCTACTGGACTATTTTGCTCCGTTGGAGACGGAACTTAGAAGTAAAATTGACTCACAGCAACGTCATTTTAATGACTTATACAATTCATCATATTTCCAGCAGAGGCTAGATAATATACGTTCTCAAGTACATTTATTCAGTGAGAGACTCAGACAAGTGAAACAGAGAAAACTCCTTAGAGATTCTAATGACTTTGCTAATGGCCAGATATTTGTCTGGCCTAGAACCACCCGTGCTTCAGCTGGGTCTAACAATGGGATGGCTCCACAAACCACCTCTATACATTCCACCACAGCAGAAGCTGAAGTTACACATCTTGTTTCTAATGGTAGCTCTCAATCTAATGCTACCCCTACCACGTCAGCACTTGACATTTGTCCTATGAGTGGGAATCTTGTTAGCCACACACCCCCTCCTAATCAACAAGCGGATAAAGCCCATAAGGCTCCTGGAGCCAGGCCAAAAGATACAGCTAATACGTCTAACCTTTTTTTACCTTTTCCCGTCAAACAACAGACGACATGGAGAGGCCGCTCCAACAGCAGAGGGCCCCGCAAGAGGAAAGGGTCAGAGGAAAGATACGGCCAGTCGAGGAAACAAAGGAACTGAGTGTTTTAGTCTATAACATTTCTGACTTTTTGTTATCTGACTCTGCAGTTTCATTGCTTAATAAGGGTTTAAATTTTATACCCTCTCAGCTCAGCAGCCTGAATGAGACTTTAGTAGATCTCAGGTTATTTTGCCGCAGTTTGGCTTTAAAATTGTTTTTTAAAGATAATTCTGCTGTTAGAACTGAAGCTGTTACACAGTTCTTTAAACGTAAGAGCAATTACATGCCTCCTATCCCATATGATGTGGAATGTTTCTGTAAGATGTGTGAGAAGGATATATATGAATATTTCACTAAAAAGCAGAAAAGATGTAAATTTTTCAATCTAACACAACTAGAACAGCAATCACTTAGAGAATTGAGAACTAATTCTGCTTTAACTATTAAACCCGCAGACAAAGGTGGGGCAGTAGTTGTTCTCAACACTGTTGAGTATGATACCACCATGACAGATATGTTAGCGGATACTAATACCTATTCTGTAGTATCTAAGACCTTTGTGGATAACCTAGTGAAAAGAATACAAGAAGACTTGTATGACCTTTTACTTTGTAGGCAAATCAGTTGTGAACTATATGAATACCTTATGGTAGAATACCCTACACTACCAGTTATTAAAGGCCTACCGAAGATCCACAAAAACACTATTCCTGTACCTATGAGACCAATAGTGGCGAGTGAACGTTGGTGCACTTACACCATATCCTCTTTTCTAGAGTGCATGTTGAGACCGCTTGTGAATGACATTCCCAGTATATTATCAGATTCCTACCAATTGATTGAGTCTTTAAAGGACTTTAAATTAGATGGAGATATATCTAAATATCTCCTGGTAACTATGGATGTTGTTAGTCTCTTTACGAGTATACCCAATGATCAGGGACAACAAGCCATTAGTGAATTGTTACATTGTAGGTCACAATATACAAAAAATAGACAGATACTGATCAATTACTTGCTTGAGTTAGTACTTAACAACAATGTTTTTCTGTTTAAAGATAACATCTATTTACAGAAGTGGGGGGTTGCCATGGGCACCCCCTGCGCAAACAGTTATGCGAACCTTGTTGTTTTTCAATGGGAGAGCAACCATTTATTCAAGCACAATCAGTTCAGTAATGTTAGACTCTATAAGAGGTTTGTGGATGATGTACTTTTCGTATGGGAAGGTAGTCATAGTGAGTGTGTCAACTTCATCAGAGAAGTAGAATCCATGAGCTCTTTTCTTAGGTTTACCGTTGAAACCTCGAGCTCAGAGGTCAATTTTTTAGATCTAACCCTAAAGCTTAATATAGGTGGTAATATTGTTACAACATTGTTTAGGAAACCCACTTGGAAGAATTCTCTTCTAAGATTTGAAAGTATGCACCCTAGACACACTTTCTCAGGTATTGTAACTAGCCAATTGAATAGACTATCTAGGATATGTACTGATGAGGTTGACTACTTTAAGGAAGTAACCTTTTTAGAGCAACTCTTTAAAAACAGAGGTTATAACAATAAATTGCTAAGAGAATGTAGAAAGAGAGTACCAGGTACATCCACCACTATGCATACCTCTGTACACAGTTTACATGGAGCAGCACGCAGAAATAAGAGAAGATATGCTGATTCAGCTACTGTATCCTTCACACTTAAATACACCAGCGATGTGTTCAATATTCAGAACATAATTAGGAAAAACTGGAACATCTTAAGTATGGATCCAAATACTATACAGTTAGCTGGTAGCCGTCCGACTTTCAGCTACAGGAACAGTAGTAATCTCAAACAGATACTATGTATAGATAAATATAGTCATTTTAGTAAGTGTCTGACATCTGACAGGATAGGCACTTTTCCTTGTGGGAGATGCCATATGTGTTCCCACATCTCAAAGGAACAGTCCTTTGAACATCCTCAAGGTTTGTATGTGTTCCATCCAAAATATTTCCACAATTGTAATACCACAAACTTGGTCTATTTGGCTACGTGTGCATGTTGCCCTGCGTTTTACGTGGGACTCACAAAAAGGAGACTTAGAGACAGGTTATATAACCATCTCTATGATATCAGGAAAAGAAATGATCAAAATGCACTGGCAAAACACATTATTGATCATGACTCTCATTATTTCACGTTTAAGGTGTTGCAAGTGCTTAGGGAGAATCCAAGAGGAGGAGATGTGGTGAATGATCTAGCATGTTTAGAACTCAAATGGATACTTGTGTTGAGAGCTCAGTTTGCCCCAGGGTTAAACCAATGGCTATCTCTCAAACCTATTTTGAATAGCAGACCCTTATGAGGGATTTTTGATTGGCCACCAGGATGTGTGCCTAATCACTATTCCTGTTAGGTATTCTGCTTTTTTACTTTTATTATGTCCATTATTATAACACTGACACCTTACACTCTGATGATATGAGTATAAGTAGTACTGCCATAGTGTTTTGGTCCCAACATCTTAAGATGGTTTGTCATGGTATACATTCCAGGCTGATGTTTACCTGTGAAAGGGCTCACCATAAGTGTGCTTAATATTGGGTAAGATTCATTTTATATTCAGAGGACGGTAATAGCTCCAGTGTGAATACACTATTTTGAGTTACTTCACACCTTTTCTTTTTTTCTCATCTCTTTTCTTTTTTCTCTTTTCCCTTTTTTTCTTCCCATTCTATATACCTTATTTTACCCAGTTATTTATGGTTGGTCAGTCAGAGGGTGTACTTTCTATGGCTCCAGGAACTGTTGGGTAGTTTTTTGAGTCCCTGTTTAGGACGTGTTGTTGCTTGCAATATTAGACTGCTTTTTTATATATTTTAGGGCTTTATATTGAATGTACATGCCCTATATCACTTCTCCCTAAGGATAGATTGCTAATATGCACGACATTCTTGTGTTGCTGTTTGCTTTAATGAGGTCGAGCTGTGATGCACTTCATGCTGTGTGCGTGCATTCTACATTCACTCGGAGTTGCGCTGTGTTATTTTCCACAGTTGTTTATTGGTATGTCTTTCAGTAACAGTGAGTAGTTGGTTCGATGGATTTCTATATATAGTTCTTGCACACTGGCTGTGTACTTCATATCTTTTAAATAACAGTAGGACCTATTCTTTACAGTCCTTGTATTCTATATTGTTTCAACTGTGCTGGAAAATTGTGTTCTACCTGCCATATAAAGTAGTTATAGGCTGATTTGTTTACTTTCCACGTCACATCCTGTAACTATTGGTCTCACATGAACCTTTGATGTCCTTTAGTTCTTTGCTGTTTGAGTGTCGGCATTGAAGTTAGTCTGAGGATATTACTTTCCTATGTTATGGTGAGTTGTGTTCTGTCTTTCAACAGAGAGCAGAGATGAGCAGTTACGGCTTGTTGCCGCTTGTGTATTATTATGCTTTACGAGCTGTAGCCCAGAGATTTTTTTCTTTTTCCCCTTTCGATTGACGTTTCGAGACTGGTTTCTTGAGAAACAGTCGCACTGTTCAACAGGCTATTTTTATTTTTATTTTTATTTTATTCTACATTAGCAATTTATTTACTGTGCGAATGGCTTTTACCTCTATCACTATACGAATTAACATTCTTTTTGTCTGACTAGTTTATTTAACTAGTTGGATGACAATACTAGCTCCATTGTTATCACAAGCTGAGAGATCTCTTGATGAAGCTTAAATGACTTGAGAGCTATATGATGTTTAGCCAGTTTATAAAGTTGCAGGCAGATGATCTGCTGTGTGCAAACTATTTTTGATTATAAGTTTTAAACTCATTTTTTGAGACACGCATGCTCAACAACGAGTCCCTGGACTCTGTTAGTAAACATAACCGTGAGTAGAGTGGGGCCAGTGGAACCGCTGTGTGCGATTCTATGAGGGATCTCCTTGGGAATGTATCCGCATATTTTAGTCTAGAAACACGTTGTTTTAGACATGAGTTGATGGTCTGATGAGCATTATAGTAACGTTTTTATTATGTTTATGCTTAAGATGTTTCAGATGTGTTTAAGATGCGCTTGAACAGTTTTTGTTACGTTATGAGATATACGCATCGCATTTGAAAAATTTTTTAAAAAGGTTTTATGTTTTGTGATATGTGAAGTCATTTTTCACTTTTCATACACTGTTTGAAGTATTGATGTTTGAGCCTTTATAATCAGTTTACCGGTAACCCCGGTTACGGGCTTAATTGCTTGATTGCTCAATATTCCCGCCTAAATGTATGATTTTAAACCATTCTTGCCTTATTTAAACAAGTAGTTACTAGGTTTGAATTGTAATTATCTGAGGAAGCATAGCTATGCGAAAGCGCTTATTCTCTGCAATTTTATTTATTGTGTCTTAGTCCATTAAATATTTTGCACTGTTTACAACGGAGACTGTTTTTCGTGGTGACTCCTTTACGTTCTACATTTTGGAAAAGTAATTTACTTACATATGACAGTATGCATCCAAGATTCACTTTTGGCAACATACTGGTAGGGCAGCAGGATAGGGTGTCAAGATTATGTACAGATGAGGACATGTTTGTTATGGAATTGGATAATTTGAAACACAATTTTATTGAGAGAGGATACAAAGAACATAAGTTAGAGGGAATTTTTCAGAAAAGAGTAGGACAAAGGAAAGACAAGACAAGATGTGGCCTTGGTTAACACATGACCAAGAGGAAAGTGTTAGGAACAACAATTTCACAAGACAGGTGAATAAAATAAGATTGATGTTTACCTGTAGCAATAATATACACGGGGTGTGTGATATAGCAAGGAAAAATTGGAAAATTGTTTTCACAGATGAAAAGATCAAGAAAGTTATAGGGGAAGAACTTATTTTTGGTTTCAGAAGGAATAATAATTTAAAAGACATTATGCCATGAAGGGAATAAAATGACTCAAGTTAAATCTAAGTTTAAAGGAACCAGACCTTGTGGCTCCTGCAAGGCATGTTCATATATAAATACAGAAACCCCATTTATACACCCCATTACAAATAGAACATATTATTTCAATATATATGCTAATTGCAAGACTATGAATGTGATATATTTAGATACCTATGGATTATGTGCAGGATTTTATGTAGGGAAGACACATTGCATGTTAAAAATAGAATATGAAATCATTTGTCTGCCATAAGGCAACATAATGAGTACAATGCTTTATATCAACACATTTATCAATTTCTAGGACATGATTTTAAGTTTGTAGTAATACAGAGCATACACAAGAGTTTTAGGGTGGGGGACCTGGTGAAAGAAACAGAGTATCAGGAAGCGATATGGATTATAGAGTTAACAGCACATGGATTCCCAGGATTGAATGATGTAATTCACCTTAAGCCAGCCCTAAAGAAAAGGTGGATAAATTACTGATTTTAATTGGTTGTAATTTATTATTTAAACTGTTTGAATTTTTAGTTAATTGTCTGAAGAAGGGCAATTAGCCTGAAAGTGCTTACACATCATTGTTCTTGCTCTGATTTTATGTTGTTTTATGCTGTTTAAGTGATTAAACCTTGGACTATACTTCTTGGTGGTTGTTGCCATTTTTACTGTTCAACTTATTTTGTGTGGGCAGCATTACCTTTGGCAAGGTTATTTTCTATTTCTTGTCTGTATATCTGATGGTGAGTGACATCTGCAACAGTGATATAGGATCAATAATGTAGGTGTAGTACGCATGCCTGTCCACATGAACAGGTGTCAATGTCAACACAGTCACACTCTCTCAGGGACTCATACACATTAACACAGTTGGCAGGGTCAGGAACAGACTTTGTAACTAGCTAGTTTGCCACAATACAGTAATTTGCTGGTATCACATGCACCACAGGGGTTATCTGGATGATATATGGACAAAGGGTATGTGAATGTGTCTGACATCAGATGGCATGCTTCAGTAGGTCAATGGGAGTTGCAGTGAGTGTGAATGGGGTTGAAATCATTATACTCCACACACACACAGACACAGGGTGCCAGTACTGATATGCATGGGTGCATTGCTTCACAGGTGTGTAGTGGTTGACTGTGCCATAAGGCTGCACAAGGCTAGGTTAAGGGTATACCCTGGCATCAGGTCACATGACAATTGTATGCAGTGTGGCTCACGGGTGTAGTGTCTGGGTTGGCCTACACAGGTGGGTATTGTATTCACCATCCAGTCATCTGGGCTACTATTGTGGGTGGACAGTGCTGTGCAATGCTTGCCATATATGTGTTCTATATTCCATGACATGGACAGTGTGTGGGATGTGCACACATCCAACATGTATGTTCTGTGACATGTGGAACCATACCAGGGGTGTCTGGGCCATGTTGGGTACACAGATTATCATCACATGTGCCATTCCTGGCCTCATGTGGTGGGAAATGGCAATGGAAACCAGGTTGACCCTGCACCTACATTGACAGCATGATATAGGTATTCCCTGGTGTCAGTGGCATCTGTCCATACAGGGCATGTGTTTAAGGCATGGTATGTTCTTTGTCGGTCACATTTGATGGCACTTCAGTTGTTGCAGGTGTCCAGTGTGGAACATAGTGAAGGTGCATTGTCTGCAATTATGTGTCTATTGTAGTGATGGGACAGGGTGCCATGCCATCTGTAGTCCACTGCAATCACACCATGGTTACTATCTGTGGGCAATATGCAGGGAACTACCAACAAAGTGGTTGTTGCCTAGCCGAGTGTGTGTGTATGTATGAGACATGGGTTGAGAGTGTTCTCTGGGTAATACAAGGGTTGCCTAATTTGTTCACCAGGACTTGATGTCACATGTAGGGGAATGGATTGGCAACCCCAGCCTCTCTGCTGTTTGACATCTGTAATCCTTGTAAGGTGGACATTGTGACATATAATAGGACCACCATACAAGAAATTTGCAAAACCTGCTCCACACTGAGTCTAGTTGTTACACACTCAGAGCCACTTCCACACAGGATGCAAATGACAAACACAGACACACACACACACACACACACACACACACACACACACACACACACACACACACACACTCACACACCAAGTCTCACAGTTGCCATGCCTGGGATTGGCACTCCTACCTAACTAGTACATCACACTACAGCATTACACAGTTATAGCATGCACCACTGAGATTACTGGGCTACCCCTTGCCCAAAAGTGTATTTCAAAGTGAATGCCATCAGTAGACTTGCCAAAGAAGGGCACTGGAGGTTGTAGTGACTGTAAATAGCCTCAAAAGCATTGCTCCCTACACAGACAAACACCCACACTTGCTATGTCTGGTAATAGAACTCCTACTGAACTACTTGCCATGTCTGGGAATAGAACTCCTACTGAACTAGTTTATCATACTACAGCATTACACAGTTATAAGACATGCCACGGAGATTCCTGGACTACTCCTTCCCCAAAGATGTATTTCAAAGTGAATGACGTCAGCAGGCATGCCAAAGTAGGGCATTTGAAATTGTAGTGAGTGTGACTAGCCTAAAAAGCATTGATCCTTACAGAGACAAACACACACACACACACATACACACACACATACACACACACACACACACACACACACACACACACACACACACACACACACACACACACACACACACACACACACACACACACACAGTTACCACGTCTGGGATTAGAACTCCTACCTAACTAGTACATCACACTGTTATAGGATGTGCCATGGAGATTAATGGGTTACTACATTCCCAAAGGTGTACTCCAAGGTGAAGACATCAGCACGCTTGCCATAGTAAGGCAATGGGGAGAGCAGTGTGTGTGCATGGGCCATAATCCATTCATCTAGAGGCAGACACACCACATTCAGGCACACACAGGTTTATATTCTACAGGTACGTGTAAACTGCTAGATGACTATTGAGTTGTACAATCATTTTGCACAGTTAGCACTAACACCACAGACTATATAATGCTAAGGGATTCCAGAGACAAATGTCTACAGTGAGTGACATGTACACATCATGTGGCTGTAGCCAATTGTCTCTGTGCTGTGTGGGAGATGCCGCGTAATGGAAGGCTGTTTATCACTGTCATTTTCTTCCACACGTCTATGTATGTGTACTTTTGGCATATTATAGTGTGTTGTCCTTGGATATATGTGTGCATTCCTATCCAATGTGTGTGCAAAGCATGACTGGTGCATAGTGAGGAGTGTATGCACTAACATCTGCAACTATCAGATATGTATGTTCCACTGTTGTTGCCAGACATGGGCTTCATTTCTTTATGTGTGTGAGCATGCCCAGTATTACCTTTCAGTATTTTGTTGTCTGACATTGTCTTCATTTCTTCAAGTGTGGGAGCATGCCCAGTATGACCTTCTGTATTGAATGTGTTAATCCATTCCAGGTAGATTGCACTCCAGTGTAGACTTTTGTCTTCTACACCTACAGCTAGCAAACTGTTTCTGCAGGATATCTGTAGATCAATTGACAATATGGGGGTAAAATGGGCAAAGGATAGCAGGTTACTGTAGGTAATTGTGTCTGTTCTGCTTCTGCTACATGGTCCTGGTGTTAGTGGAGACATTCAGACATGTATACTGTTATACACTGTGACATTTTATTTCAAGTACTGTCAGGTAGAAATATTTGCTTGCAGTGATGTCCTAGGGAACACAGGTTGAATGCAGCTGTATCCAGTATTGTGGTGAAATGCCTACATATTCTTGCACACTCATGCCATTCTGGAGGGGGAGCTGCAGATACTTGCTGCTGGGTCTGTATAACTGGTTCAGCACCTTGGTACAGTGGTGGCAGATGATCCCATACTTGTACATCCATCGATGTGACAGTATGGCCTTATTTTGCTGTAGTGATACCTCATAGCTGTACAGATTCACACAGGTTACCAAGAGCAGGAGTCATAATTCAGGACATTACCCCTACACATTGTGGTTTACGAGCAGGTTTGTAGCCACCCATTCTTGTGTTTGCAGCCAGTGATAGTTTATGCACACGGCTGAGTTTCAAACTTCGCACACTCCATGCTGCCCATGCCCCCCCCCCCCTCTGTTATTCTATCCTCTTCCATGCATTATGCGAACATTCTCTGATATGTTCCCTATAGTTATCACATCATCACAGCAGTATATTGCTGTTGGTCCACAGTTCATGCAGTAGGACATGGTGGACATGTTACTGTGATTTGTCCACATGGCCTTGCATATGGGTTCTGTGGACTGTGTTATGTTGTTATTTGGAAGTCCATGACATATCATATATTGGCAGTACAGGTGAGACACAGATCTCTGGCAGAGGACTGTAGGCCATTTGGTAGTGATGCAGGCCAACTGCAGCAGGCCGTTGTATTCTGTCAGTCCTACAGTCCCAGACTGCAATACAGTATATTCCCCTGGGGTGACAGGGTACATGTGCTAGGTGTTCATGCCAATACTTTCTGTTAGTATTGATCCAGTGGTGTGGATGGTGGCAGGGTGCTGCTTACAGCTAGGGACACACCTGCATGGGACACCTTTATTTATTTTATTTATTTATTTTACATTTGTTGACCGGGCTAGTCCAGCTGGATATATGTCCATTTTCAGTGGAGGCCCGGGGAGAAAAGCTCCAACGAAATTTACAAATAATACACAGTAATGGTCTAAACAAGTTTAAAATTCTTAAAACATTAAGACAGGACATAAAATCTTTGGAGAGAGGCAAGTTAAAACAAAGCTATAACATATATTTGCTATACAGATTCTAAGATATAAGTTTCTAATATTGAAAAATTAGAGTATAGCATCTGCATTCTTTCTCTATTGCCATACACAGGTGGGAGTCATATTGTATTCACTCCCAACAGCAGGGATAAGACCAGATAAGTACCTGAGGGTAGTGGGTGGGTGAGCTGTATGCATGTGAGCTATGGACACTTCTTGCGTCTGACTCATAGATATACATGGGGCATTCCACTTACGCTGGCTTGTGCACAGACATCAGCTGTTTCTCAATACATCATTCCTATGACCTTTGTGGTCTGCCAATGTTTGGCCAGACAACATCGGTATTCCTAACTACACGCCCAGATGATGTGCTGCAAACCTGTATGTACAATTCCAAGGGTGTGTCCATTTGACAGTTACATACTGACTGTCTGTCTGGTGTACTTACCCCTGTGTACTACTTGCATATCTGGCCCAACAGTCATGCCATGTCCATATTTCAGATGGTGACATATATTACTTCCAAACATTTACAATGGCTTACTGCTAGAATGTGTTATACTGGGAAGCATTGTGTTTGGCACTGCAGTTGTGTGGGCTTGGCCCTGTCATAGGCAGTATTGGGCAATGGCCACCAGGACAAACCTCACCATGCATACATACTGACCACTCTCACACAATATACATCACACACCAACCTAACACATGCAGACCTGCATATTGTACATATGCTACAATCTATCCTGCTACCTTGGCCAACTCAGGTAATCTGTGCTCCACTATTATTATACCTACACATACATGTTACTACATTTCTACATAGGATTGTGGGGGCACATCTGACTGTTACTACATTTCTAAATAGGACTGGGTGGGCACACTTGTGTGTTACTACGTGTCTACATAGGAATGAGAGGGCACACCTGACGGTTACTACATTTCTACATAGGATTGGGGGGCACACCTGATTGTTACTACATTTCTACATAGGATTGGGGGGCACGCCTGACTGTTACTATGTGTCTACATTGGATTGGGGGAGCACACCAGACTGTTACTACGTTTCTACATAGGAATGGGGGGACACACCTGACACTTGTACACATCTGCTATGACTGTACGGGTATGTCATGTACTCCGTTTCATTCTGTATTCTAACCTATCTTGCTGACTAGAGGCATATCAATGTACTACAGGTCTTAGGTTTGACTGACCTACATTTCAGTTTCTGACATCTTACCCTTCAGAACTAACATCCCACGGCCTGACCTGTTGTAGTCTGTCTGTGTAGGCCTGAGGGGGAGGTTACCCATGGCCTTCAATCAGAGGCCTTAGCACAGCCTTTGCTTGTGTTTGTCTACACCTGTCCTGCTGGCTGAGACTGTTGTTGTGTATATGAGCCTCCTTGATTAACGTGTGTGTCATATGGATACACATGTTGCCCAGCACATTTCCTACAGTGGGGTTTGTCACCATGTGTAGTACTGGCTACTATGGTGACACCAGTTTTGTTACAAATCTCATGCTGCCACTATAGGTGTTTGCTATCTGCTGGCATCCCATTCAGCCACCCGATTCACTTCCATGCTCACATCCATACCATAGATACAGGTAACAACACATACTACTCCATTCTGCAATTGGTAGGAAGAGTGACTTACCTTGTGGCTGTGCCAGTATTGAGGATGGTGCTGGAGGGCTGCCTATGTTGGATCCACATAGTACACTCCCTATACATGGTTGAGCACAGGTTGTGTCATGTTTGGCATCCCTTTTACTGTATGCGCGAGTCAGAGAGAGGTGTCATTCCCTGGGTCCCTACTGTGTCAGTGTATGTGCTATGCATTGCCTCTTTGCCAAGGACAGGGCATACTGGACATGCCTCCTTCTGCCTTCTGGGGCAGGCTCAGGTTATTCCTCCTCTGAGTCACTTTGTGCCTCTGCAGGCCTTGGCAATAGTGGAGGGCTGTCTGGCCCTGCCCCATGCTTTTTCTACTGCAACTGTTTCTGCAGGATCATATTGTGTAGCATTGCATATATAATGACAATCTGAGTACATGTAGCTGGTGAGTACTTTAAGGCTCCACCAGAGAGTGACTTGAGCATCCCAAACACATGCTCTATTATAATTCTGGTCTGTGTGTATGCCTCATTATGGAGTTCATGTCCGGGTGTGTGTGCATTTCTGATGGGTGGCATCAGCCACAGCTCCACTACGTAACCAGCATCCCCCACTAGTTGACCATAAGGGATGTCCCCATTGGCAAATCTCTGGTACAGCTGCAGCAGATGCCAGATGTGGGAGACGTGATATTTTCCAGGGCAGCCAGCACACACATTCATTATAATGCCCTGGGCATCACACACAACCTGGCAGTTGATAGAGGGGATGCCCTTGTGGATGATGTAGACCATACCCTGCTCACCGAGTGGTGCTTTGATGCATATGCGCATGCAGTCTATTGCACCCACTACCTCAGACTATTCTGCTATTTGGTGGAAGAGATGCATATTGCTGGCCAACGCCTGACGGGTGTTGGGGAAATATACATGCTCACTGGCATGTGCTGCCATGGTATCCAGGAACTGGTTGAGTACCCTGGATGCTGATGCCTGTGAGACCCCCTTGATATCTGCAGTTGGCCTTTGGAAGGTACCTGTGGCTAGTATTCCTAGGCCTACACATACCTTGGTATCCACTGGCATAGGTTCCTCTCTGTTAGTTTTGTGTGTCTGGCGTGGCGGGCACAGCACAATAATTTGCTGTAGGAGGTCGCTGTCCACCCTATAGAGCTCCACTATCTCCAGCTCAGGTAGCCACTGGTAGGTTACTTTGAGTCTGTACACTCTTCTCGGTCTCCTCACTGTAGGTTGGCCAACAGCATTCTCATCCTCACCACCCTCAGCCTCTGCTGCAGCCCCTATCACTTTGCTGTTTTTGTTTGTTAAAATTTCCCCGCTTGTATACACTGGTGGTGTAGAGTATGTGGGAAAAACCAGAGGGAATGGTGTTTGCATAGTTTATAGTAGTGTTCTGGGCTGGGCTGCTGCCTGTGTAATTGGCTGATTCTGATACATTTCACCTGCCAGCTATGCTAGTTCTCCTTTATTACCTTCCTACTGCTGTTTTCCCTTCTCATTGCCTTCCTGTTTAAGCCCAGGGTGTGCTGCACAAACACAGTACTCAAATGTGCACAGAGCTGCTATTTCCTGGTTTACTTTTCTATTTTCCTTTAAAATATGGTGCGCGGCATGCATACCCACTTAGGCAATGTAAAGAGAGCTAGAAAGCCTCAGACACTCCCCCTTGCTTAGCTCTGCTAAGCTAAGGGTAAGCCTGAGCCACAGGGCTCCAATTTGCTTACAGTATGCCTGACACACCCCCATATGATGTCAGCTAACTCTTAGGCTTGAACCATGCTATTCCTGCACTTACACTGTTGGGTGCTGGCTAGCATTAAGGGGAAATCAAGGATTCAGTATCATTCCCTTCATTTGCATAGGATTGCCTGCTAATGCATAGTTACAGGTCTCACACTTAGCCTTCCCCCTTAGCAAACACTATTCACTGGCCATGTTGTCTTCTGCCTGCCTTTGAGTATAATGGCAAAATAGTGATTTTTGTTAGAATGCTTATTTCACATTATTTTTCATATTTTCGGCCCGATCCCATATGCGCCCAGCTGCCCTATGTTTAAACAGCCAAAATCGGCTAAATAAAAAGTTTTTTTTTTTATTTTTGCAACTGTTTTCCATGCCAATGGCCATATAGTTGACCATTGTCATGGTTTCTACATAATATACACCCTTTATTTGGAGTTGTCATGGCTCTGTTTTGTAGTTTGCAGAAATGTACTCGGTTACTAACCGAGTACATTTCTGCACACTACACTAGTCCTGCATGGCCAGCTGACAGCTTCCAGGATCACAAATTCACCTCATTTGCATGTTTTTTTACCTGCAAATGGGGTTATTTGCATACAGGAGCTTTCTCCTTGCAGGAATAGTGCAGGAGCACTCATGCACGTCCCTGAAGCTTATTCCTGGATCGCACAGTGGTCATATTGCCTCCAGGAGCTTGCTGGATCCGGGAGCATATCTAAAATATTCCAATGGTAGTATTTAGCTTTGACTGCTTTTCTAAACTGGCAAACAAAAAAGAAACAGCTATGTAAGCAAATACTTGAACTATTGCCAGTAAAAAAATAGCCATAAGCACTTAAAGCTGAAAAATTCTTTATTTGAAATAATTATATTAAAGTATTTACCTTGAAAGTAACTATGCATAGAATAAAATCATGTATGAAAATGTGAAGATAAAGTATTACTGAAGGAAACAAAAAGGACTGGAAAGAAGGACATCTAACATTTGAGCTAAACTCTGATTCTTATGGCTAAAATATTTACTGCTGCTTATTAGTTTTGGAGCTTCATCTCAAAATGCATTTTAAAATCCTTACAAGCAACAGTTATGTAATGTTTAGCCCTTTCTCTTATGATCCAAAGTAGTAGCTCTTATGGATTTAGTTATCTTTTCTAATCGTTGAAGATCTGAGTTAAAAAAAAAAAGAAAAAGAACATCACTTCTCTTTGTAAATAAGCAGACAGAATTTCTTGTGGCTTTTGAATATTAGAAGATGACCTTCCTAAATGGCCTACAACATTTGCTGAGGACACATATCCTCAAAAGACATGCCCTTCCTGTCACTCACTCTGATTGGCAAGTGCTCTAAATCCCAGTAACTCCTCTCCTGTAATGTTAACTTTTCCTACAAGAACCCTGATCCTGATCCTAAAATCTCCCACCAGTGCCTAACCCTAAAGACCCCATCCCTCCCTAAACATAAAATCCCTGTTCCCCCTCTGTCGCTCATCCAGTCAGGATAAAATTGTTGAGCCTTTGTGGGTTCTGTTCAAGCAGCTTTATTATGTAAAACACATCAGGATTGATGCTTAATAACTTTAACTTAGATAAACTTATAATTAAATTAGCTATTACACTTATACATGCTCACTCTATGGCTGCACTCTCAAAATGGCACTGAAGCTAGCACGTGCTTTCTATTTACATGCACATGCTGACCTTGAAAAGTTTCTTAAAGGTACAATACACACACACACACACACACACACACACACACACACACACACACAGACACACACACACACACACACACACACACACACACACACACACACACACACACACACACACACATTATTGTACATCCTCCCGCTTTGAGAAATGAGTCATGCAATATTACAGACATTGATTGATATGCAATTGATACTAATAATTCTTTGTCATGCAATTATACAGAACTAAATACATATAGACAATTATGTCCAGGTTGCTGTGTATTTCACACTAGGTCTGGAAATATGACCAAATTGCATGACTTAGAAATTGTAATTAGGTCTAGCAATTGGGACTGTCTCTGCTGAATGTTCAATTTTGGGGACTTCAGAAACATCACCATGAATGGAAGTAGAAGGCAAGACATGTTCTGCAACAGGAACATTGTCTGAATTGCTCTGAGATCTAGAGTCTATATCACATGAACAATGCTGTGACATCGATTCTGGTACAGGAAGAAAATGTCTGAGATTTCATCTGTACTCCACACCCTCAGATTCTACAAAGTAGGATCTCAGCTTGGTACATATACCTGTTACTTGACCAATCTGGCTGAAACATTTGGACGTTTCTATCCTCACTGTCTCTCCTTCTTTCAATGGACGAAGAAAACTGCTCAATTTGTCATAACTGGACTTCTGTAAAGAATGCTTTCTGAAAGGTTGAGCTCAAATTGTCCTGTTGTTCTTAGATTTAGGCCTCAACAAACTGGATCTAATAGGCAATGTTGTTTTGGTTTGCTTAGATAGAAGTATCTGAGCAGCCAAGCCAAGTATATCATAACGGGGTAGGTTTCTGAGATTAAGTAAATTCCAAAAGATGTCAGTATTATCACACTTTGATTTCACCACCAATTGCTTTGGACTCTGTACTACATGTTCAGCTAGCCCATTTGACTGTGGTTACTCTGGACTACTAGTAACATGTACAAAGTCCCATTCTTTTCCTAATTTCTGAAACAACTGACTGGTAAATTGGGTACCATTGTCAGAAATAACTTTGTGTGGACTACCATGGACTGAGAAATGATGTTTCAACTTGGTAATAACTGCAGTGGATGTTAGATTAGCTAGTAAATCAATCTCAAACCAGTTCGAAAAGAGTCTACCAACACTAAGTAATGCTGATTTTTCCACTCAAATGCATCAGTGGCTACTGTTGAACAAGGTAGTTCAGGAACTTGTCTAAGCTGAAGTGGTTCTTTTTGCAAATGTGGTTTAGTACTATTGCATATTGAACATGAAGAAAGTACTCTACCAATGTCTTTTGCTAGAGAAGGCCAAAATACTAGTCCTCTCATCCTTATTTTGGTAGATTTAACCTGTGTGACCACGATGCAAAATCTGGATATATTCGTGTTGTATGGGAGCAGGAACAACAATTTTAGGACCTTTGAAAGTAATGCCATCTTCCATCAACATTTCATTTCTATAAGGAAAATAACTTTGCACTTCAGGTGGTACACTAGATTGCTTTGATGGCCATCCAATATTTATGTAGTGGTTGAGCTTTTGCAAAATTGGATCAGTCTTTGCATGATGTCTAAGCTCATCAATTCTCGTGGTAGAAAAATTACTCACTCCCATGACATGAAAATCAAAATTCTCTGCATGAAGCTGTTCCGTTGTATTTCTGAGAGATCTGGATAAGGTATCAGCCAGATAAAAAAGTTGGTATTCTGTATAGACCATTTTGAAGCTCTCTCATTCTTTTGCAAATTTCTGAAACAACTCACTGATAAATAGGGTAACATTGTCAGAAATAACTTTGTGAAGACTACCATGGACTGAGAAATGTTGTTTCAACTTGGTAATAACAGCAGTGGATGTTAGATTAAGTCGTAATCTCAGTCCAGTTCAAATAAGAGTATGCCAACACTAAGTGATGCTGATTGTTCCACTCAAACATATCAGTGGCTACTATTGACCAAGGTAGTTCAGGAACTTGACTTAGCTGAAGTAGTTCTTTTTTGCAAATGTGGTTTTAGTATTATTGCATACTGAACAAGAAGAAAGTACTCTATCAATGTCTTTTGCTAGAGAAGGCCAAAATACTAGTCCTCTCACCCTTCTTTTGGTAGATTCAACCTTGGTGGCTGAGCTATTGCAAAATTGGATCAGTCTTTGCATGATCTCTCAGCTCATCGAGTCTCGTGGTAGAAAAATGATGCACTTCCATGACATCAAAGTCAAAATTCACTGCATGAACCTGTTCCATTGTATTTCCGGGTGATCTGGATAAGGTATCAGCCAGAAAAAGAAGTTTGCCTTTTGTATAGACCATTTTGAAGTTGTACTTTTGCAATTTGAGCATCATTCTTTGTAACCTCACTGTAGCTGAGTACATAGGCTTCTTTAAAATAGTAACTACAGGTTGGTTATCAGTTTCAATCTGGATAGCTCAACAATAGATATAATCATGAAACTTTTAACATGCAAATACTATTATAAAAAGTTCTTTCTCAATTTGAGCATATTGCATTTCAATTTGGGTAAGAGATCTAGATGCATAGGCTACTGGTCTGCCTTCTTGAAGAATAACTGCGCCAAGACCAAATTTTGAAGTATCACAGGAAAGTTACTGGTTTATTGACATCATAGTATCTTAATTTAGGTATGGTGGCATTTTTCTGCTTAAGGTCTTCAAATGCTTTCTGGTGCTGTTTCAACCAAGACCATGTAGCATTTTTGCATGTCAGCTCTCTCAAAGGTGCTGTCAAATCACTGAAGTCTGGTATAAACTTGCCTAAATAGTTGACCATGCCAAAAAATGTTGTAGAGCTTGAACATTAGCTGGTATCTCAAGAATGACTGCTTGCTTTGATGGGTATGGTCACAAGCTAGTTCTAATAAATCAATGACCTACATATATAACTTCTGGTAGTCCAGATTTACACTTCAGAGGATTGAGTTCACTTCACGTGTTCTGTCTAGAACTCTCTTAAGGTTTCTGCCATGCTCTGCTTCACCCTTGCCTCCAACCAATAATTCATCAATTATGGCATAAGGATAAAGTGAAAAAATTTGCTCCATTGCATGCTGAAAGTCTTCACTTGCAGAATTTGTTCCAGATGACATCCTGAGGAATCTGTATCTGCCAAATGGGGTACTAAAAGCAGTCAGTAATGAGGAATTGCGATCAAGTATTACTTGCAAAAATTAACTTCTTGCATCCAAGACAGGAAAATAGTGGCATCTGGTGTTAGGGCTGTGACTTCTTTCCCTGTACACATTGGATGATGCAGTCACTTTAATACTTTGTTCAAATCTCTTGGGTCAATACATAATCTGATTTCATCCGTGTCTTTTTTTGTGGGCTGCTACCATGGATGACACCCATTCAGTTGGTTCTGTGACTGGACAAATCATACCTTGCTGCTCAGTTTAACTAATTGAGCTTTACCTTTATCTTGCATAGCTATCAATACTTTTTTTGCCAGTCTGACCACTGGACTGACCTCTAGGTCGAATTTCATAGCATACAGAGCTGGAAGTTTGTCCATCTTGTCATTGAAAACATCAGCATGCTCTGTGATAATAGCTTCAGTAAAATTGGAACTTGGACATGTGATGAACTTCCTTGGTAAAGGAAAGCAAATTCATTCTCATACTGTCTCTGAGAACCAAAAATGACTCCACAAGTCTTCAGATTACACAGAATAGCAAGATATAACAATTCCTAGCCAAATAACATGAAAACACTACTGAGCCTTCGGTTTGAGTTTCTTCACTTCCAAAAGCAACAAGTTTTGCACAACTAGTCACATTATGTTGTTCACCAGTTCTCACCTTAGCAAATGTTTCTGCTGACATAATACTACAGTTTGAGCCAGTGTCCAGTTTAAGTTCAGTGGATTTACCATTGATCTGGACAGTACAAAGCACTTCACTCTTGGCCATCAAATTTACTGCATCAACCTTTTCAACAATTACTGATTCACCATCTATGTTGAAAGTAGAATTACAGCTCTCCATATGATCAGATTGCTTTTTGAGTGACCATTCATTATAATTGTGTGAAGTTTACTTGATTTGTAAAAACTTCCGAAAATGGTTCAAATTTTTTTTACACTTCTGGCATTGCTGAGCAAATGCTAAGTATTTTTTTTCTTTTAGACTCATGACTGGCAACACGTTTGTGACAGTTAACAATAAAGCTGTATTTGGGTTTTGCTGACTCACCCTTGCACTTCACTAAGCATGTCCTTTTCTTAGAACTTGCAGGGGTAGCAGGTACTTAGGCCTGCTTCTGCTAGCCACATGTTGCATGCTGTCTGCATTTGCTCTCTAGCCTGCTGAAACCATGCTCTTAACACTTGTATGCATACTTGTGTGCCTTTCTGTAACTTCATGGATTTGACAAATCTCAATAACTTTGCTCAGTGTTAAATCACTGTCATGAAGGAAAATATTTTTCCCTGCAGTACTGTTAATACCACACACAAGCCTGTCCTTTATCAACTCATATTTTAAGTCATGAAACCGACACATTTTAGCTTTGTTTCTCAGGTCAGTAACGTAATCCGAAAAAGTTTCCCCTGGTTTCTGATCTCTTGTGTAAAACAAATACTTCTCTAATTTAATATTTGTCTGGGGGTTACAGATTTCCCTGAACTTCCATTTCAAACACTCTGGGTCTTCCCTTGATTCAGCCTGTACAACAATATGATGGTTTTCACCTTCTCTCTCATATACTGCTGGTACATATACAAATTAATGCTCCCTTTCAATGGTTTCTGGCCCATCTGAGTTTAGCAAAATGAATGTCGTGGTGTGTGCATCTTTGCCAGAATAAGCTGCTTGTATAAAAATATTGTACTCTTGCTCAGATATTTTCCAATGCAATATTCTGATCAAATACAAGTGGTAATGGTTTTTGAAATCCATCTGCTGTATTAGCACATACCAGTGAAGGCTTTGGCAAGTATGCATGAATACACGCATATATCTATATATATATATATATATATATATATATATATATATATATATATATATATATCAGAAATTTATGCCAGTCTTTATAACTATGCCCAATAGCACAACAAGCCTCTGAATAACTGAACTTTACAAAATAAGACCCTTGGGCCTTGGAATACTCATGAAATTGCTGTACTGTAAGAAATCACCTCTTATAAGTGTAAGAAATATTTCAGAATAACTGCACTGTGTGAATAAACTGTGCAGAAGAAGTTCATAGTAAGACACATTTCAAATAACTGTGCTTTGCGAATAAACAATACACAGCACACTGAAACTTTTCCAAAATGGCTGTACTTTGCTAAATAACTCTTTACAGTGTAAGAAACACTCTGTAATGGTGGTACTTTGGGAATAAACACAACCAATACAAGAAGAAACTTTTTGAAATGGCTGTAATTTGACTATACTTGACAAAATAGTAGTACCTTGCACACAGATAAACTCTTCAGAATAAATGCACAGTGACAAACACTCACTGTAAGCACTTTACACACATTGAGATACTTCAAATAACTCTAGTTATTCCCTTAATACAATGAGGAGTAGTAGTTATGCCAGAACACAGTACTTTGCCAAAAAGCATGCAGTCACTTGCTTTATTTAAGCTTAATGTGCACTTTTTGTCCTTATTATATTCATTTTGCTTGTTTAATCTTTTTCCATGCCCATTATACTTTTCTTGTGCTTGTTTTACTCTAAACATGCCTGTTTTGCTTTAAACATGCTCATTTTGCAATTCTTATGTGCTTTTCTGATAATTTTTTTATCAGATATCTTAATTTTAAACATTTTGTTCAAGTAATAAACCTTTTGTGCGACTTACTTGTTTAATAATGCAATCTGTGCCCTTGAAATGCTCCCGTTTATCTTTTTTATAAAATACGTTATTCATGCAAGTTTTCATTACCTTTGGTTCATTTCTGGCCCTTTTTTGTACTCAGTTCTCATAGTTTACCTACACTGTTAACTCTGTATCTCATAGCTCTGAAAAGCAGTCTCTTGAATCCTGGGTCTGACACCAGCTCGTCCATTCAGGATAAAATAGATGAGCCGTCATGGGTTCTGTTCAGGCAGCTTTATTATGTACAAACACATCAAGATTGAGGCTTAATAACTTTAACTTAGATAAACTTATAAACAAACTAGCTATTACAATCATACATGCTCACTCTCTGGCTGCACTCTCAAAATGGCACTGAAGCTAGCACATGCTTTCGATTTATATGAACATGCTAACCTTGAAACCCTGGGATGTAAGCAAAGGGTGCAGCAGTCATGTAGCTGAACTCACATTCAAGTTTGTGAGTGAGCTGAAAGATAACAGCCATTCGAGACGCTGACTGCAAGTTGATGGAATTTAAGCATCTGATGCTTGAATGTCTGTTGTGATCCATTTCCTGAATCTACAATGAATCTTCAGATAGAGAAGGTTAAGGGCCAGTAAGTTTGAATCCTAGCAATGAAACAATGAACGAATAATATGACATAGCCCGAATATTCATGTGTCAGACACTGTAATAGTGCACAATGTCAAGCAGAGTTTCATTAAGCTGAAATAGAATTCCAATAACGCAAATAAACAGTAGTGTATCCTTTACACAGTTTGTTTTGCATTTTACACCACACTGAAAAAAAATAATAAAAATACTAATTGCTTCCAACTATTTTTTTGTCATTTGTCTAAATTGTAGAATCTGATATATCTCTAGCACAGCTATTTTTTTATAACACATTTTCATTCTAGGAGGTCGTCAGCATGCTTAGAGTTTATAAAGGCTCTCTATCAGTATGTACTGAAATTACTTGGCTTATTTTTTCCCACGAATCTAAATACTAAGCAACACTGATGCACTCTTTTACATCAGGGATATTTTTTTCTCCATCAAAATGATTGACTTTATGACCAGAGAATATATTCATTAATTAAATATCATTGTCTCATAGTACCTGACAAACATTTATGCAATTTAATAATTACCATCTAGTTTTAATCAGGGAGGCCTTCATTGACAGGATAAAGTATAATCAATTTTTTTATACTAGGAAAATATGTGAAATTTAAGAATTCAACTATTTAACAGTTATATAATCAAATAGGCAGAAAATTCTTAAAGATAATTATTATATGTCTAATATTTAAATTGAAAGCAAAGCATTTCATTCAGTTGGCATATAAGCAAAGAAAGTAGTCATACCAAAAAATATATTTATATAAATATATATATATATATATATATATGTGTGTGTGTGTGTGTGTGTGTGTGTGTGTGTGTGTGTGTGTGTGTGTGTGTGTATATATATATATATATATATATATATATATATATATATATATATATCAATTTCTGTAGAGAGAGAGAAGTATTGGTAGAAAGGAAATACTTTATATCCAATGTCAGACACTAGCCATGAACACACACACACACACACACACACACACACACACACACACACACACACACACACATTAAATATAATAAACCCAAGTTTCTCCAACATCATGTTATTGTGAATGGTGCCTACGCAATGATTGTCAGAAAAGTACATGTGCCAAGAAATCTAAAAAAAATAATATAGATCAGAACTTTTGCTACAATGAAATTATATACTTCTGAGAAATGCTTAATCTGTGTTTTTCATTCTTTAAATATTTGCAATGGTTTAATGGGAAAACAGCTTGTTTTAACCCACTTTACGTCAAGGGTGGAACAATTGTGCAGTGGATAGCATTACAACCCCTTTCTCCTAATTTCATTGGTTCACTTCATGACTGAAGAGCCTTCTGTGCAGTCTTTGTCTCCTGTTTTTGCAAGGGAGAAGCTTTCAGGATTCTTTAGTTTCCTCCAACAAATCAAAGACATGTAAACGGGTAATTTGGAAAGAGTTTTAATTGTCATATGTGTATCAGTCTGTCCATAACTGTGTGAGTTTGTGTATTCTGAAAAAATGTAATTCAGAAATGGTTTAAATTGCCAGTAGGTATATCTGCATGTCCATATGTGTGTGTGCGTGCGTGTGTGTGTGTGTGTGTGTGTGTGTGTGTGTGTGTGTGTGTGTGTGTGTGTGTGTGTGTGTGTGTGTGTGTCTGCTTCAAGAAATAGACTGACATCTCATCCAGACTGATTATTTGCCTTACCTCTCAGCTGTCCAGGTTTTTGCACAATGTCTATATTTTTGCCTCATATTTTTTGTCTGCTTCTCATAAAACGTGTGGGTTTTTTTTGGCAAATCACAGAAGACTGAAATCACTTGTTGTGTCTTTCGGCTTTTCCCGGTTAGTGGTAGCCACAGTGGAACTCCGGTCCGCTAATGATTGGCAGTAGATTTTTACATGCCGAGTTGCCAGCTCTGACGCACATCCTTCAATGAAGGTACACCCATTCACGCATGTCTCCAAACAAAAGGCTGAGAATTGAACAGGACAACATTTTACTGTGAGACGACAATGCTACCGCAGCACCACCACCACAGTATACATACCAACTTTTTGTCTGTTTGGCAAATGTTGCTTTTAAACAAAGGAATTGAACCAACATATTAACTGATGGAGATAGACAGACATATAGATAGTTATAGATATATGGATCCCTATCACATTATCAAAAGAAGAAGAAGAAAACATTGAAATTTAAAAGATTGGGACGAAAACAACGAAAGCTGAAAATCATGAATGTGCACATAACCGAAACGAACTACACCAAAGAGTGCAGCTTATGGCCAATAGTTTACTTCATACAAACCCACTCAGCAGAAACTAATCTCCAACTTACGGCAACCACTACAATAAACACAGAACAGTTTTCCATACACAATCACTGAACTTGAACAAAAAAAGGTACTCACTATTTACCTTCAATACAACCTTTTTTAAAGCTCTAGCAGGGGAGCAAGCCCTCCTGCACCCCCTCTTGAGGGGGAGCTGTGCCCACCATACCCCCTGCAACTTATATATACCAACTCCGAGATCACACTGCAGTAGGGAAAGGATGAACTTTCCTATTCTCACTGGACGACGATCTCCACTGAACTGCTTCCTGGATTCACAAAACTACTGCATAACATTCACAGCTATTTTTTGAAGTTATGAACTTTGATTTTGTTAACGTTAGTGATTTTCAGGTTTTGTTGTTTTTGTCCCAATCTTTTAAATTTTGATCTTTTGTTCTTTCGATAATGTGATAGTGATCCAGATATAGATATATAAAATAGCCAACCAGTTCACTCCAGCAGTTAACTCCAAAAAAGATAGTTTATTAGTTAGAACTTTTGTCCTTTCACTCATCAGACTAATAAATATCTTAAATACAAGCAAGTCCATGAAGTTTTTTTTTTTTTTTTGAAAATCAAATGTTCACATGACACTATAGTAGTCAGCACTCATTCCATTCCACAAGCACTCCACTTCTTATAACTTTATACACTAAAAATCTATCTGAAAAATTCACATAAAATGACAGCAAAGTTCTGGCCAACACCAGGGACCAAACATGAGACCACCTGTTTGCAAGGCAGATGCATCAACCACCACTCCAAAGAACACCCGCAATGCAGTTTAGAAATCCTGCTACCTCAATCTCCTGTCCTTCAGTTCTGGCTTTAATGCTCATTACCTTTCCTAAATAAGATTAAAAGTGTCTCTTTTAACCAAACTCACATCCAGTTATAACAAAGTTGTAAGATTTGTTGCAAACCACACCTCAAATACACATCACTGCCAATTAATCAAACCTTTAAATTGGCTAGAGTTCTCCCACCAACGTTTTTTCTCCCAACTCCCTATCATTCCATCCTAAACAGACCTGAAATCACTAAATAATGAAATCCATGAATAGAGTAAAGAAGGTATGTGATTATGATTAAACAGTTTATGCACTAGTTGCATCATTACTGCAGCATTTCATGGCAGGGCATTCTACATAGCACTTATGATTGCAAAATAACTAACACATGGAAAAAAATATAGTTTTATGTGGATGGTAGAAGCAGATAAGGTTTAATTTTTTTATATGTAAATGATTTTAATAAGCTGTTATATGACAATGTTATTCAGCCACTTTCCACTATCCACAAGCAAATAAAAGTACTAGTGCAAGCCTCCAAAGCAAAATTCGAGTCCAAACTGGCCACACCTACTAAAGCCAGTCATAAGACCTTGTTTGCATATGTCCGCAATCTCAAAGGAAGCACTCACATCTGCTCAGAATTGGTGGTCAAAGAAACCACATACACAAATGCCATAAATATAGCCAACCTGCTGGCAGACAGGTTCAGTGAAAACTTCACCCCTCTGTTCCCCCCATCAGTAAATCAGGACATCCCCAGTACCTAAACCCCCTCCCCTTATCTCTAAAGAGCAAGTAATCACTGGCTTCTCAAAGGGAAAAAATACAGCCTCCATGGGATCCAATAACATCCCAGGCTGCATCCTACATGAACTCAGGCAGGAAACTTGTTCCATTAAACACCCTGTTCAACCAAAGTCTGAGTAGAAACTTCATCCCAGCCGAGTGGAGGGCAGTCCTGTCATCCCTTTGCGCAAAGGTGGAGTATCCACTGATCCAGGAAATTATAGACCCATCAGCCTAACTAGCCTGATTTGCAAGGCCATGGAGCGGATTATCATTGACCGCATTAACAAAGATAATGGCAACCTCAGAACACTCAATCTCACACAGTTTGGTTTTGTCAAGGGGAGTTCATGACTACTACATTTGCTTGACTTCTTTGAGACAGTCAGCAAAGGCATGGATGAGGGAAAGATGGTGCACACCACATATCGTGACCTGGCCAAAGCCTTCATCACTATTCCCTACTGAGGTATAATAGATAAACTCTCTAACTAGGCATCAGTCCATATTATACCAGATAGGTAGCAAACTGGCTCACTGTTAGAGCCCACCTAGTCAAAATAGGGGAAGCCATCTCAAGCAGTAGACCTGTAACAAGTGGTTTACCCCAGGGATCAGTCTTGGGGCCTCTGTTGTTTGGGATATACTTTTCTGAGGTACAGGCCAAAACCAGTGGGTGTGGCTGACCAAGTTTTCAGATCACTGCAATCTGGATGCTGTCATCAATTCCCCTAGTGATGTGGACATCATCCAAACAAATGACTGGTGCCAGAAACATGGCCTTAAACTGAATGCCATAAAAAGGTATCGTCATCCCCTTTGGGAAGGGTGATTTTCCCCCAAATTATCACATTAATAACAAGGTCCTAAGGATGCAACCAACCATGAGGGACTTTTGCACCCAGGTCGATAAAAAAACTGACTTTTGATCACCATATTGCCTCAGTTGTATGGAAAAGCTTCTAAATGGGCCACCTCATTAGTAAGGGAATCTCATCCAGGAGCAAGGTGGTCATAACATCACTCTATTCTTCCCTTATAAGACCTATTATTGAGTACAGTGCCCCTTCCGGCATGTACCTCACAAACCACATGCAGCAGCTGGAGAGACCACAGAGGTTCCTCACCAGGAGAATACAGGGCTTCACCCATCTACCCTACACAGGCTAAAAGCCCAGGGCCTGTACTCAGTCTCATACAGACCTTCAATGGTGACCTCTGTCTGGCATACAAAGCAATCTCACACCACGCCTTGATGGGACTGCTGCATATCTGCAAGTCAAGGTCTGCTTGTGTAACCCGCATTCTTGACCTCAACCTAGTCTGTGACATCAACAGGACTTGCTGGTGGGACAGGTTTGTGTCCCAGAGACTCCCCCTTCTATGGAATCGACACCCTCTCCACATCAAGCAGAGTATCTCATTAACCCTTTTTAAGCACAACCTGGATAACTGGATGGGGAACAGAACATGCAACACTGGAATTCTACCTGCATCCCTGCTGGACAAGGCCATCGGGTGCTAACTTGTTGGAACATGGGCTAAATTCTTGGCTAGGCTTTTAAGGGCCTCAGGGCCAATAGCCTAGTAAATTCCTGTGATCCTATTATTCTGTGATTAGTGCAATTATCCATTGCAATAGTATGTTAAAATAAAATGTACTTTATCAGAGATCGTTTTAATGAATTTATTTTATTTTATTTTCAATTTTTTTAAACACTGTAGAACACTGAACCTATTTTACTCTCAGTCTGGGTAAACACAATAGGAACATTACTTTATATAGAAAGTGAATTACAAAATGCAGTATATACATTTATTACACATAATGTTGCTATCAGAGTTTGCTTGACAGTATAAGGGCAATAGTTATGTGGCATTATATAAATAGTGACTGACAAAACACAATATCTATAACTATATATATATATATATATATATATATATATATATATATATATATATATATATATATAGATATACCCCCGGATTCTCTATAGCTTGCACGGTGTGCAAGATCAGTGCAGGAGCTCCAGCAGGCAATATGCAATCCAGGTAGCTTCCAAAGGCCAATATGATGGGGATCTCACAGGCATCAGCATCAAGGGTACTCCACCAGTTCCTGGATGCCATGTCAGTACATGTTGGTGAGCACATATATTTCCCCAACACCTGTGAGGCATTGGCCAGCAATTTGCAACTGTTCCACCAAACAGCAGAATACCCTGAGGTATTGGGTGCTGTATACTGTATGCACATACACATCAAAGCACCACCTGGTGAGCAGGGTAGGGTCTACATTAACCTCAAGGGCCTCCCCTCCATCAACTGTCAGGTCATGTGCAATGCCCAGGGCATAATAATGAATGTGTGTGCACTGGCTGCCCTGGAAGCTATCACGATTCCCACATCTGGCATCTGACACAGCTGTAACAGAAATTTGACAGTGGGGACATCCTTGATGGTCACCTAGTGGGGGATGCTGGATACGCACTGAAGACACCCATCAGAAATGCACACACACCCAAACAAGAACTTCATAATGAGGCACATGCACAGACCAGAATTATAGTAGAGCATGTGTTTGGGATGCTTGAGTCATGTTTCTGGTGCCTGGACACATCCGGTGGAGCCTTGCAGTACTCACCAGCTACATGTACCCAAATTGTCCTCATATGTGCCATGCTACACAATACGATTGTGCGGAAACAGCTGCTGCAGGAAAAGCACGGGGCAGGGCCAGTCAGCCCCCCACCATTGCCAAGGCCTGCACAGGCACAGAGTGACTTGGAGGAAGAACAACCTGAGTTTGCCCCAGTAGGCAGAAGGAGAAGTGCCCAGTATGCCCTGACCTTGGCAAAGAGGCAATGCATAGCACATACACTGACACAGAAGGTACCCAGGGAATGACAACTCTCTCTGACTCTCACATACAGTAAAAGGGATGCCAAACATTACACTACCTGTGCTCAACCATGTGTAGGGAGTGTACTATGTGCATCCAACATAGGCAGCCCTGCAGCACCACCCTCAATACAGGGACACCCACAAGATAAGTGACTCACACATGCCAGTCAGGGGGATTCACATACCCAACAACTGTCACAGCAAGCAGGACAGGTATAGACAAAGACAAACAAAGGCTGTGCTATGACCTCTGAATGATGCCTTTGGTTACCCCCCCCCCCGGGCCTACACAGACAGATGACAGCAGGTCAGGCAGTGGGATGTCAGTCCTGAAGGGTAAGAAGTCTGAAGCTAATATGTAGGTAAATAAAAGCTAAGATCTGTAGTATACTGGTATGCCTCTAAGCAGCATGATAGGTAAGACTACATAATGAAATGGAGTACCTGACATACCAGTACAATCATAGCAAATGTGTACAAGTGTCAGGTGTGCTGCCCCATCCTACATAGACATGAAGTAGCAGGCAGGTGTGCCCCCCAATCCTGTATAGACATGTAGAAATAGTTAGGTGTGCCCCCCATCCTACATAGAAATGTAGCAACAGTCAGGTATGCCCCCCAAGGCCTGTGTAGAAATGTAGAAATAGTCAAGTGTGCCCCCCCCATCCTATGTAGAAATGTAGTAACAGTCAGGTGTGCCCCCCAATCCTGTGTTGAAATGTAGAAATAGTCATGTGTGCCCCCCATCTCATGTAGAAATATAGTAACAGTCAATGCCATGTGATCGATGGATACCCTGCAGAAACAGTATGCTACCTGTAGGTGTACAACACATAGGTCAGCACTGCATCACAGACTACTTGGACTTGATCCACACATTCATTTCAGACAGATATACTGGGTATGCTCACACACTTAAACACATGAAATTCCTGTTTGCACACACCAGTGGACCAGACAAAATTGGCAGTCACAGATGTTAGTGCAGACACTCCTCAGTATGCACCACACATGCTATGCACACACAGTGGACAGGAATACAGACATATATCTAAGGACAACACACTATAATAAGTCAAAGGTAGGCATACATAGACGTGTGGAAGAGGGTGACTGTGACAAGGAGCCATCCAAGCCTGTCCCCCCCAGCACACAGCCAAAGGGCCATAACCACATGAGGTTCAGATGCCGCTCACTGCAGATACTAGCCACCGGTATCTGTCAGCAGTACAGACTATGTGGTGCACATGCTAGCTGTGCAACATGACTGTACAAAGAAGGTGTCATCTAGCATCTGTATACATGTACCTGTGAAATATGACCCGGTGTGTGCCTGCATGTGGTGTGTCAACCTCTAGATGAATGGTTTAAGGCCCATGCACACACACTGCCCTCCCCATAGCCCTACTATGACAAGCCTGCTGAGGTCATCCACTGTGAAATACACCTTTGGGAGAGTTGTAGCCCAGTAATCTCCATGGTGCATCCCATACCTGCGTACTGCTGTAGTGTAATAAACTAGTTAGGTAGGAGTTCTAATCCCAGACTTGGCAAGTGTGTGTGTCTGTCTGTGCAGAAAGCAATGCTTTTTAGGTTAGTCACACTCCCTACAATTCAAATGCTCAGCTTTGGCATGGCTGCTGATGTCATCCACCTAGAAATACACCTCTTTGAAGGTTGTAGCCCTGTAATCTCTGTAGCATGTCCTATAACTGCATACTTCTGTAGTGTGATACATTAGTGTGGCAGGTGTTCTAGTCCCAGACTTGGTAAGTGTATGTGTGTGTGACTGTCTGACACCGTCTGTGTAGAGAGCAATGCATTTTAGGGTAGGCACACTCCCTACAATTCAAATGCTCAACTTCTCAAGGCTGCTGATGTCATCCACCTAGACATACACCTCTGGGAAGGTTCTGTAGCACATACCATAACTGCGTACTGCTGTAGTGTGATATAAAATTCTGGTGGAGTTCTATTCTCACCCATGGCAGTTCTGGATGTTTTGTGTGTGTTTCAATGTCTGTGTAGGAAGCAATGCAATGTATTTTTAGGCTAGTCACACTCAGTACATTTCAAATGGCCTACTTTGGCAATCCTGCTGATGTCATCCAATGTGATATACGCCTTTGGGGAAGAAGTACTCCAGTAATCTCTGTGGTGCATACTATAACTGTGTAGTGCTGTAGTGTAATAAACTCGTTAGGTAGGGGTTCTACTCCCAGACATGACAGGTGTGTGTGTGTTTGTAACTCATATCCTGTGTGGGTGTGATTGTGTGACACCTGGTCCCAATGTGGAGCAGGTTTTGCAAATTTCTTATATGGTGGCCCTAGTATATATCACAATGTCCACCGTACAGGGATAACAGATGTGAAATAGCCAAGAAGCTGGGGTGAAAACCCATACCCATACATGTGACATCAAGGCCAGGCAATTACAGTTAGCATTACCCAGAGTACGCTCTCAACCCATGTCTCATGCACACACACACACACACACACACACACACACACACACACACACACACACATGCCTAGGCAACAGCCAATATGTGAGTAGTACGCTGCATATTGGTGACTGATAGTAACTATGGAGTGATTGCAGTGGGCTTCAGAGGGCATGGCACCCTGTCCATCTGTCCAATAGGCACGTACAAGCAGACAGTGTACCTTCCCCATGTTCCCAACTGGACACCTGCAACATCTGTGGTGCCATCACATGTGCCCCAGAAAGGACATACCATGCCTGAAAACATGTCCTGTATGGACAGATGCCACTGACAAAAGGGAATGCTTTTAGCATGCTATCAATGTAGGTGCAGGGTAAATCTGCTGTCCAGTACCATCGGTGGCCATGACTGGCACATCTGATGATAAATCTGTGTACACAACATGGGCCAGACACCCCAGGTACAGTTGCACATGTCACTGTACATGCATGTGGGAAGTGTGCACATCCCAGACACTGTACATGTCATGGACTAAGGAACACATACATGGCAAGTGATGCACAGCATTGGCCACACACAATAGTCACCCAGGTGACTAGATGGGGGATACAATACCCACCTGTGTGGGCAAATGCAGAAACTACAGCCCTGAGCCACAATGCAGACCATTGTCATGTGGCCTGATGCCAAGGTATACCCATCACCTAGACTTGTATAGCCGTCTGGCACAGTTGTCCACCACACACCCATGCAGAAATGCACCCATGCATGTCAGTACTGGCACCTTATGTGTTTGTGTGTGTGTTTTATGATGCAAATGATCACATCCACACTCACTACAACCCCCATTGGCATACTGAAGCATGTTGTCTGATGTCAGACACCTCTCCATACCCTTTGCCCATATCACCTCTGTATGACCCGTGTGGTGCATGTGATACCTGCACAGTAATGTGTTGTGGTAATCTCACTAGTGATGAGTTGTAATCCCGGACCTGCCAAGTGTGTCAATATGTGTGTGTCCCTGTGAGAGTGTGGTTGTGCTGATGCTGGCACCTGTTCAGGCAGACAGGCACGTGTACTTCACTTACTGTATAGCTACCATATCCCTGTTGGAGATGTTACTCACCATCACTTATATGTTCTGAGGGCTTCACAGCAGGTAACCTATGTGGCACAGCCAATAACTGTATAGAACTGGGATAGCACTACATAGTCATCAGGGGTTTGATACACTGTGTTGGTAGGTGTGTGACACAAACGTTCTTAAGTTTTACTCTCCCACCCCTCACTGACTTGTCTTTGCCTCTGTCTGCCTCTTTCACTGCCTCACTGGCAGATGTGGAGACCTACACCTGCTTTGCTTAGGCAGCAGCATGTGTATTTTAGGTAATGCTCATGATCAGCTGATGACCTGCCATAGCTGATTGTATGTGGAACAGCTGTGGTAACATTCCCATAGCCAATTTCATGGAAACACACTTCAATATCTAGGAACATCATGTTGGTGTTGGGCCTTTTCATTCACTGTGAGCAGGAACTTGATCTGTTGTTTGCAAACAGCATCTCAGATGGATTGGGGATTTACCTTTGACAACATACACTGTGGAAACACTGTCCAACACACGGGAGGGGGATGTGCCTGACCTGACTACAGACTGTAAGTGCTGCTATACTGCATTCGGAGTAATGTTGGTTTAGCAGGGAACAGGATGTGTGCAGATATGGCTGCCCTACATGTATTAATACCTGCCATGTCAATTCTATGTTTATGAGGACTCCCCATCTGTAGGTTCATCTGCAGACTGGGCAATGTGTGGTGCCTTTGGTTTCATGTGTTACCCACAGAGCATGTATCTGTGAACTGCAGAAGGTAGTGCGAGGATTGCAGTCTGTAGATGGTGAAAACCATGACAGTTACTGACTTCATATCCATCATAGGACATATGTTGCGACAAACCCTGTTACAACAGTAAATGCATGATGTTATCACAGCAACATGTCAATATTGGCCCTGTGTATGTGCTTCCAGCCACAACTCTGTCAACCTTTGTACATACGTCATGGATTAAGAGGTGCATATGTGCTGTACACCATGATTAGTGTCATAATATCTGATAGCAATCCAGTGAGATATCAGACTGCTACACATGATATGTAGAGTATGGGTTATATTTGATGACTTAACCTGGACATTCTGTGGTTGTTTGTACAGTACTGATGTCTGTGTACTTATGGTGAATGTCGACAGTGTGTGTATTGTTAATGTGTACCTTAGCCTGTGTAGAGACTGTGGTAGATGTCATTGTTCTAGGTCCCATCCTATCTGATGTTACATGCTGCTCCACTGTATGTTACCATATAGGCTTACATGTTTGTAGGGCCATGCACACACATGTCCTATACCACAGACAGGCATCAGGCCACACTGTGTAGTGGCCCAGTATATGTAGGGTTAGTGTGTGATTGGCACATATGAGGATGGTGTTGAACAAATAGTCCATATACTTGAATATTATGCTAGCTTACCATATGTGACTGTGGCTGTGTTCAAATTGGTTGTGGTTATGCACTTTCACACAGGTGTATCTTACCCTGTCCTGTGACATGACTGTAGAGCCTGCTATATATGCAGGTACGTGTGCATTCCCCCATAGGAGATGTAGGCCAGTGTTGAGCCAGTCTGCCTGTAGCCTGCACAGTGCTTTGTTACATGCCTAGCAGCTTAGTGTACTTACCCAGTAAGATGTCATGTCCAGATACTTGGCAGATGTACTGCTGCTGGGCCTCCCTTAACAGTCATGTAAGTCAGACAGACCGGTGGGATGCTGTACAGATGTATGTCAATATCTAGTGGGTAGTATGTGGCCATGGCACCTTTGTGCCAGCAGTTATTATGTGTCAGGACAGACAGGGGAGTGTGAATGAATAACCTATGGGGGTGAAAGTATGCCAGTTATTATGTGTTATACCCATCTACATGGCTGTTAACATCCATATTGTCAGGCTTGGTCCACATGCTCTGCACTAAGGGGCTCTGTGTATACCTCTGGACTATACAAAGTGTGTCAGAATGTCCACATCTATTGGTCAATATTGCTGCTGTAGTCCACAGGAGCATTATGTGCTTGCAGTGGTACTGTACTATGATGTCCTTAGGATGTCTGTCAGTAGCCAATGGCGCACATGTGAAAAGCAGATGTGACCTCCCGCACACGCCATGTCTGTGAAGACAATCCCTATTACAGTAGCAATAGTCTACCAGACTACTAATATACCTGCTATACATGCCTGACATCCCCTTGCACTACAAGGTTGGGACTATAGGGGCTGAGGTAGGGCTTCACCCCATTCAGGACATATGGTAAATATATATGTACATATGATTATCCAGATATCTATATAGATAATTACACATGTACATATTGACACACATACACACACACACACACACACATATATCTATATATATATATATATATATATATATATTATATATCTATATATATATATATATATATCTATTGGTATGTATATGTACATAGATATGCATATACACACCCAGATATATGCATATACAGAGCATTATATGTCTACACATATACAGATAGTGATACATATGCGCATATACATATACCACACTGCCATTCCTGCCAGCAGTCCACTGCTGTTGTATCCCCCACATATACGGTGGGGCTGGGGCCATATATGTGTGGGCTTCACCTACACAATACATGTGTGCCCATATGCACTCCAGAGGCCAGTGTATGTAACAGTAGTATATGGCCTGTATTATTGAGTCTAGGGGGGATGCACCATACATAACCTAGGCTGTTACAAAATGTGGGGGTATCAGGGGTGAGCTGCCTTAAGGTATTTGGATGTACAGCACCATACATTTCACCTATCGTGACATTACTCTCATAAAGTGGGTTACTGCAAACATACTGCCTCCTGCCATACAGACTGTTCTGCTTGCCAGTGTGCCTGTGATGGTGTCAGTCATGCCTTGTTATGTAACAGTTACATCACATTTGGTCAAGTGAAGTCTTTACCACCTAGTGATTGATGTACAGAGTGTAGATAGAGGCTGCTGGACTATACACCTGCATCACTTATTGTTGATTGTGTGGTATCCTGACACCCAGTCTGTCTTCACTATTGTATAATTTGGAGGGCTTGGCATGGACCGCAGCATTTCTGAACCTTTCCAGACTACTGTATTAGTATAACTGTTTCACCAGTTGCATTACTCTGTTTATATGGATGTCAGTATCTGAACAGCTATATGACATGGCATATAAAACTGTAATAGTACACAAATAAAGGTTTTCCATTTTTGCAAACCTGTGTGTGGTGTTTTATCCTATGATCTCTCTGTGGGTATATGTTGCAGGCACCAAATGTGTATATATATATATATATATATATATATATATATATATATATATATATATATATATATATATATATATATATATATATATATATATATATATATATATATATATATATATATATATATATATATATATATATATATATATATATATATATGTATATCTGTATCTGCATATGTGCGCCTGTGTATATGTATCCTGGGGATGTTGATAGCTTCCACATTTTACATTTCCTATGGGACCCAGACTGTACTGCATATGTTACCAATACCAGCCAGACATCATACAGGTGGAATGTAGTACTGTTAACATCTTGTGCCCATGTCATGTCAGGACCTGGTTATGGGATCTGCAACACTTGGTAGTGTATTACAAGACGTATATCGTTTGGGTATTCTCAACCCCATTAATGGTGCATCTGGACACATATGATTCAGTTAATCTCCCATTGATATCTACACATATATGTCCATATATACCTATATGGATATATATATATATATATATATATATATATATATATATATATATATATATATATATATATATTTGCTTACATGTATATAACTATGTCCATATATACCTACATAGATATATATATCTGCTCACATATACGTAACTTGCTGTGCATATGTAGACATATAAGTGCAGACATATATATGTGTTGATGTAGGCATTCACATGAATATATGTTCATATATATTTATATTTATATACATATATATATATGTATATTGACATATATAGATATGTTGTATCTGTTTAGATACTAATATATTTACACACACACATACATCTACATGTTGGACTACATTCTCTGTACTGTTTAATGACTGGGCTGGATGATATGTTTTTGGAATCCACCTGGTTGTGCATATCTGTCATGGCTTAGTGGTAAATCACTTTGTCATTAGTGTGCAGGGTCCTTGGTTTGAGCCTTGCAGAGGCTGTTTATTTTGTTGCTGGGCAGAACATGGGCCACTGGATACAGATTGATTAAGGCATTTTAAAGAAGTTGTAAGTGGGTTTGCAAGGTGGTAAGCACTGCTTACTTCTGGTTACAGTTTCTTATACTCAGTTAGCTTCTAAATTGCTTAACCAGTGTAGGCATTGCTTACCCCAGTGCAAACAGGTTTAGACCTGCTTACTGCTGCTTAAAAGAGCTTACTCCCACTTACCCCTGTGGTAATTTCTTTAAATGAAAAAAAAAAGAGTTGATAGGAAAGTGGTGAAAAAGGGGCACAGAGGGAAAGACAGTAGGAAAAATAGCTAGGGATGTGCAGGAAGGGTCTAGGGAAGGACCACAACTGCCCATTTCTTCTACAGCAACAGCTGTGCATATACACTGAAATTGGAGGTAGATTTGGCCATTCAAACCCATGGGGAGGGGTAAAAACAACAATAATAAGTTGTGATGCCAATTACACCAGATTACATGTGTTCAGTGGACATGTGTGTATAATGGACAGCTATGTATGGGGCGAGATGTTTTTTGTGGGAACAGATTGCCCTTTTTTTCTTTTTTTCAGGTGAGAGTGGGATGTTGGGGAGGGGTAGTAGGTATATTTGGTGAGGTACATTGGGTAGGTTAACAGACAAGGCACACAAGATGCATACTGGGATGGTATATGACATGTGGGAGGTACACACCATGATGGGGAGAGGTGCTGGGATATAGGAAGCCCACAAGCACCCTAGTGGTAACAGTGGGACTTAGGTTCCCATCCATGGGCAGTCACCACTGCACCTTCACAGCCCCGAAGATGGCTGTGCTGGAGGCCGAGCCGCAGAGCCAGGCTGACTCTCTAATCATGGGATGTGGCCCTTGAGCTGGCGTAGAAGATCACCGAACTGCTCGTTGATTGCTCTACGCACCACATCCATGACCTGGCGATGGGTGACAGGTGCCTGTCTGAGCCCACTCCCATGGGGGGTGAAACCCATTTCCTGAGGCAGTTCCACCCAAAGGTGTTGCAAGACTAACAGACAGGGAGGTCTGGGGTTGGGCCCCAGACGTACTGGTGCCTGGTGCCATGGCCAGCTGAGGTGGGACAGGTGGGTCCACTGGGACCGGCCTTCCCAAGTGTGCTATAGTGTTTAAATTTCATCCTATAAGGGTTAGTAATAGTCAACACATTCCAGGGTTAGGTATAACAGCATGCATAGATATTCCCATTAACTCAGACATGAGATACAGAACAGCTGCATAGCAAACAAAACACATGCATATATGGGACCACAGTGGTAATAAGAACAGCATGCAGGTACATTGATGGGACTATGCCAACAATGTTGGAATGATTCAATATGGCACATGCATGGGAGCCATTAAAATATTTATCAAACAATTGGACATTATTAGAGTCATTACGTACCAGTTGGGGTGGGTATTTTGATTATTGTTGGAGATAAGGTGGGGGAGGAAAAAGATGTCAATTAACAAGTAGTATATTCCTGTAGTCCACATTACTTTCCTAGTCAGTGCTATTATCTGTACCTTACAAGTCTTATTACACTACCCTATAGCCTTATTTTGGACAGTGATATGGCTGTCATCATCATTACACATGAACCGGTTTTACCTGCAGTATACACCTCTTACCTGGTATACCTGTGGAGGGAATGTTTGTTAACAATGACTAACTGTACACATATGCCCAGATTCTGGGTTGATGTTTTGCACTATGCTATCCAACTCTTTCTGCACAGACTCAGGCCGTGTGTTGAACACATGCTGGTGTGCCTGGACATATCTAGAATATTGCCCTCTTCCACCATTAGTGACCTAACACACACATATACATGCTTTCCTACACAGTTATATTATGTAGCACAGTGGGGGTGACAGTGACCAGTGATACTTTACTATTCAGAGAAACTGCAACACTCACAATCGCCTACAATACCAGGGAAGACAGTACCAGTACAGGTTATATCGGTCTGTATTTCTCAGCACAGTGTTCGTATCCAACGTACCTGTGGGAGCAATGTTTGTTAGCACTACCTGACTGTTGTCACACAAAGTTTCAGATTACATATCAGTATTATGCACATATATCTCACTCTGTTACTGTACACACTCTGGTCACAGCTTGACAATGTGGGAGTGTAGATTGGACATACTTGAAATATTACTCTCCTAACAGTTTCAAAGGTTGCTACAGTGACAGGTGTGTTCTCATGATGGTTGACAATCACTTGTATTCCCTGTTTGCTGGCTACACATCTGGGATCATCCCACAGACTTACCAGGGGGACAGGCAGCAGATATGGCCACATATACTGGACATTCTGGTGTGTTCTCATGATGGCTGACAATCACTTGTATTCCCTGTTTGCTGGCTACACATCTGGGATCATCCCACAGACTTACCAGGTGGACAGGCAGCAGACATGGGCACATATACTGGACATTCTGGCCTCATGTGTACAGTTGTGGGGTATGAATCTGTATGCAGTCTAATTCCACTCCCAGGATTCAGATCATGGCTGTGTCTACTACAACTTAAACACTACACTGTCCATCACAGTTGTGTCTGCTATATTGATATTGCTGTATATGTCCAATCTGCTTTCTGTCTTATTAATCCCCATGTGCTTATGCATTCTGGCCTTGTATAACACTTTTATACATATTTCCTAGACAGTTATATGCTGTAGGACAGTGTGGGTGACAGTGATGTGTAATACCTCATTATTCAGAGCAACTGCATATCATTCTTGTATTTCTGGGTGCAGCATTTGTATCTGACAGACCTGTGGGAGGAATGTTTATTAGCACTACCTGAATGTTCCCACACACAGTACCAGGTTCCACATTACTATTATGCACATACATCTCACTCTGTTACTGTACACACTCTGACCACAGCTTAACAAGCTGGGGGTGTAAATGGGACATACGTGGCTTCTTAGTCACATAAGGTATTGGGGAATTGCTAGTGTGCCAGGTTTGTCATCATAGATATGTGTCAATCAGTTGTATTTCCTGTTTGCTGCCTATACGTTTGGGATCATCCCACTGATTTCCCAGGGGGACAGGTTGATAGGCAATAGATATGGGCCACTTTAATAGACATTCTGGACATATCTGTACAGTTGTGGGATATGATTCTGTATGCAGACTACTAGCACTGGCAGGATTCGAACCATGGATGTGTGTGCTAAAAAGACAACAGTTCACATCGCAGTTGTATGTGCTATTTGGTTTTTGTTGTCTGCATTGTCCCTGTTTACTATGTATGTGTCTCTCAGTTGTACTAAATGGCATCTGGAGATGACACCTGTCATATACAGGCATTCCTACACATTCAATTTATGGTGCATGGTGTGGGTAACAGTGCTTAATACAACAGTACAATTACATGATTGCAAATCTACATTACTATATAATACCAGAATATACACATGCATTCCATCAGTTAGACGTGTTTTGTCAGGATATTACACTTTTTTTGATATATAAAGAATATGAGACTCTTCCTGCCATATTCTCTAGTGTATGTAGTACTTGCCTTGAACAATACAGGTTTTATACTAGCAATTAATTTACTACTATTTTTATTTTTATTTTGTATGACAGTAAAAGCATGAGTATTACTGAACTGCCTCACATCGCAACCTGGCAAGGCAGCTGATGTGGGCCTCTTGGTTCACGGCCTGCTCCATTGCAGCTGTGGGGGACATAAGAGGAATATTGAGTCATACCTATCCATGATATACCTGAGCTGGCAATTATTACACACACATTGGGGTAATACTTACACACATCTGGAACATCCCCTGATGCTCTAGCCTCTTAGTGCCACTCCTCCAAGAGGTCTCCCTTCTGCCGCTTCAGGTCAGCATAGTGGTGCCTGACCTGCTCACCAGTTCAGGGTATGCCAGTGGCACTTGTGAGGTCATGGATGAGACAGTCCCAAGCCTCTGCCTTATATTGGGAGCCCTGGTACTGGCCCTGCAGCAGTCTCTGTGCATGGTCTTTAACTAGGAGTCCTGCCAAGACCTTGGACTCCTGGATGCACCAGTGCCATGCCCGGAAGCACACTCCTTCTCCCCTTACTGCCATAGTGCCTGCAAGGGGAAGCTACAACCAGTTATGAGGTGTATTCCTGCCTCTTGGGTTAAAGTAGGGCCAATTTCCCACACTTTTCCATGACTGGCTAGTTTTGAAAAGGCTAAGCTATGAACAAGCCTGCTTATCTAAGGTTGGCATTGTTTAAAGGGATATACCACTAGGCATAAAGAGTTAGCTGGTCTACACATTGCTCACACCTCCAAAGCTGGCCTGTGCAATGCTTAACATTGCTTACATTAGACCTTCATTATAATGCCTTTTTGGCACTGTGTTATTATTCATTCCACCTTATTTGTATGCCTGGTATCCCTGACTGATGTGTACGTACACTATGTGGGGTCCTTGTGTTTTATTCGGGACTTCAACACTGTATTACAATTACACCTCACTTTTGGGCTTACTGCTGTACTCCAATTCATATATGTATACTGATGCCTTTCACATGTTCAGTTTGGTTCTACTATGTTGAGGACTTGTTTGCTACTACCTCATTCTTCTGTACTTCTGTGATGGCTTGGTGGATAACTACTGGGACTATGATGTATAGGGTCTTGGATTCAAGACCTGCATGGTTGTTTACTCTGTTGATGGGCAGACCAAGGGCCATTGGATACAGAGTAATTAAGGCACATTTGAGCAGGTTTGCACGACGGTAAGCACTGCTAACCTGCCGTTACATCTGCTTACAGAGAGTTAGCTTTAGAATTGCTTAGCCAGTGTAGGCTTTGCTTACCGCTGTGGAAACGGGCTTAAGGCCACTTCCTAGTGCTTAAATATGCTTACTACTGGTTATTTGTGCTTACACCTGCTTACTAGTGCCTTATTCATTATGACACTGACACCTCACATGTGCATTTTCTGCATTACTCTAGTTCATAAATATATGCTTTTTATGGGTTATGCAACAAAAATATTGGTCATAATGTACTTTGCCATGTAAAACGGAATGGGCTGTAGTGGGACTCAAACAGTGAATGCCTGCTCATAAGTGAAATGCTCTGCCCACTACACTATTGCTATGCTTTTGTAACTGCATATATCTTCCTTGTTATCCTCTTCAGCCTATTAAGCTGCTTTAACAGTAGCTAAGCGATGGGCACACCCGTACACCTACGGTTAGCTGTAATTGGATTTTTAAAGAAAAAAAGAGGTTTCTTAATTTTATTTCTACATTCTTTTGCTGTTATACACAAAGAGGACTGTTGGTGGGGATATGCAGTCACCTGTGAGCAGTCTTGCTCATTGCATACCCCTTGCTGCTGTTCTACATTGCGGGGGTATGTTTATTCTGAGAGCGCTGCTCTCAGACACACCCCCTGCACTCTTACATGCTCCGTGTAAGCCTAGGAGCTTGGGCAGTGTGCATCATTAATATGCATGGCACTCTGCCATCCTGCTCCTAAATGGTCGCTTCCATGCAGGACTAAGCTAGTCATGCACAAAAGATTTGTAAATCCGGGGGATACACACACATGTATGATATACAATGTGGATATCAAAGTTGATATGCTGAAAGAATCACAATGAAAACCAAAGTCAGTGCAGGGTATGTAGAGGGTACAAGAGTAGGAAGAGATTAAGTTATATGACCAGAGAGAAAACAATTTCACTTTCATAGAATCTTACAATGTTGTTTCATTTCTGATCAGAAAATGGGGAAATAGAAATTACCTTTTAGAAAAGAAGGGAGAAATTCCAACAATTTGGAAACAAGGATTAAGAAAGCATGATCTGTACAGTGAAGTCTAGTTTGGGGGAGGGATTGGAGGAGAGGACATGAGTGTTTAAGATTTCTAAGGTCTGTGTTGTTGCATCTCTGAATAGTCTGGAGGCCAGTGGGGGAAGGACTTATTCTTGATAAGTTTTAATAGTTGAGTGTCAAACAGAAAATAAGAGCATTTTTTTATAGGTAACCAGTTAATTTTTTCTATGGTTTTGGAGTGGTCTTCATTTCTCTGGGAGATCGAGTAATGAATCTGCATATGGCATTTTAGATGGATTGAATGGTGGATACATTTCTTTTAGAGGGTACAACAATTAGAGGGAGACCATATTTTTGGCAAGCCAGTAAGATTAATTTTCCTGTGACATTCCTATAGGATCTGGATAGAAAAGGGGGCATCCTATTAGCAGAGAGTTGATGTGTGTGTGTGTGTGTGTGTGTGTGTGTGTGTGTGTGTGTGTGTGTGTGTGTGTGTAGTCCAGTTGGAGATGGAAATTTCCGAAGAGGTGAAACCAAATCCCTAGTTATTTGAATAAAATGATATCATCAATATCACTATTGATGGTGACCAAGGATTTATAGAGGTCTGGATATAGATGTTAGTTTTTTTTCCTAGCACCAAAAAGCATTGTTTTTGCTTTAGAGGAGTTAAGCAATAATTGTAATTGAGATCAAGAGAAGAAACATAGTGGTTAGAGTAGAATGAGACTATTTCATCAGCATAAAGCAGGAAAGGAAGATGTGACAGAATAGATCCTTGGGGAACACCTTTCTGCAGAGGGACTGAGCAGGAAATTGATGAGTTGAAATTCACTGAGAACTGCCATTAGGCAGGTAGTTTTTGAACCAGTGTAGTGTTCATCGCTGATGCTTATTTCAGTGAGATGGCCTAGGAGAACTGAGTGATCAACAAAATCAACGGCTCTAGTTATTGTTATATTGGTACGTTTTGTTTTCTACCTAATGTTCAGTTGTGGTATCCTCTTTGCTGTTTTTGCTTTATTCTTTCCTTTTTTATGTTCTCTTTTAAAATTTAATACAATCTAGATGAAAAAAAAAATCCAAGACTCTAGTGAGGTCAATAAAAATGGCTCCAGTAATTAGGACCTTGTCCATTCTGAGAAGAATGTATTTGCTGAGTGTCCAGATAGCTGTGGATGTACTGCAATGAGACCAAAAGTCATGCTACTTTTGAACCAAACAGTTGTACTAGCTGAAGTACTAAGTGAGTTGCAAGTAAAGTAAATTTTCCAGAATATTTTCTGGGATAGCCAAAGGTCTGAAGGACTACATAGATTTTTTTTTTTTTTTTTTTTAGGAAGAAGTTTTACAATGTCATTTTTCCAGGTAGTAGGCATAATATTAAGTGCAATGCATAGGTTGTAGATGTGTTTCATTGGAGTTATGATGCTATCCCTACAGTGATAAATGAACCAAGGGTGAAGGTTGGCAGTACCAGTGGGGGCTGTCAAATTTAGTCTGTTGAAGCAGGAAGTAGATTTCCTTAGATGTGGTAGTCCTGAAGTAGAATGAAAGGATATATGCAGGGGTGGTGGTAGTTACAGAGGCCATTTGGAATTGCCTAGAGAAAGGAATGGAAAGGTTGCTGAATCGGATGCAGAAAGTTGAGAGGATGTGCAATTCATGGAAGGAATGTAATTCCATTCTGTAAGATGGTTGAACTCTTTTCAGATTTTTTTGGTGATTTCGTTAGTGCGGTTTGGTATGATTGTATCAGGCAACTTTTATGACTATGTATCGATTGCTAAGTGGGGTTTCATAGCTCAGTATAACATTGTCTATTTATGGTAGTCAGAATTACTTTTAACAAATTGCTTGCCTTGTTTCTGAATTGTAGAAGAGCTTTAACGGTGTAGGTTAACCAATTATTAGTGCATAGTTTGCATAGTCATTGGAATAATGTGAAGTTGTACAGAGTTTTCCAGGTCAAACAGTACCAACATGAGTAGTTTTGCAGCATTGTTAGAGTCTGATGAGTTCAGAACTCTGAGCAGTTCATTAAAGAGACAATGCATTTAAGTTTGTTAATGTTATGCTGTGATCTATTACAGAAAAATATGAGTTTTAGGGACATATTTATATGTAGATGATCATTATGAAAACTGATAGGGTAGTAGTTACTGAAGTAGTTACTGGTGGTTGAGTAGTTACGCATGAGATAAAAGGTTTCTTAGTTAACATGATATCTATGAGGGGGTGGTGAGATGTGCTAATGATGTGTTTAGAGGTTGAGATATGGGCTGATTGAGGTTCTTGGGTTCATAGGAAGTTACTAGGTTATTGGCCCTAGGGCCTATATAAGCCTAACCATGTTGTACCCTTGTTCCCTTATTGACCAAGTTGAATGGTCTATATTTGCAGCATGAGTCTAGGTCATTGGAAATGGGACTGAGTAGGCTGAGGTTGAAGTCTGTGAATATTATGAGATTTTGATATTATTTGTGGAGGAAATTATTTCTTTTCGCATGTTATTTAGTTTGGGGGATAAGGATGGAAATGTAGATATGGTACACATGATGTAGTATGGCATTCCTGGGGGACGGAATGGATACAAGTAGCCAGTTAGAATAGTTATCTGTGTTAGTGTTTCCTTGAGCAAGTAGGTGGATGTTTAAGTGGGATTTGAACAGAAGGAGAGTTTCACCTCCTTGTCTTGAGCTAGGTCTGAGGCCAAAAAAGTATATACTTTTTTCATTAAGTGGTTTGCAGAAAAGTGGACCTAGGTTAACTCTGATGTTACTTTTAAGAAGTAGAAGGAGTACGAGTTGTGAACATTTGTAGAGATGTTTGGGCATGCGTAGGAGTAGAGTATTAAATATTAACTGAGTATATATATATATATATATATATATATATATATATATATATATATATATATATCCCCTTTAGAAGCTCAAAGTTTCAAAACTATGAACTTCAAACAGCCAAGACCATAAGATTGAAGTTTTGAAACTTTAAACATTTTGAATGCAGATCGACGTACAGCATGGAACAAGTTATTTACTATTTTCCACACTGTCCCATTTTGGAGTTACTATATTTATTCATCAGATGGTGTGGGAGGTGCTGCAGGGGGGCTTGCCCCCCCCAAAAAATGTAAAAAAAAAAAAAAAAAAAAGTACTTTTAGTTATTTATTTATTTTTTATTTAATTTGTTTTTGAACTGTCAAAATTTTGATCTTCTGGTCTTGGACTTTTGAAGCTTGAAGTTTTGAAACTTTCAGCTTTGCAAGTATCTATATTGAAAATAAGGCACTAAGCAAATAATCATTGATAATAAGGCAGTAAGCATGCAATCAGTCGTAAGGGACTTGGGAACCCAGGTTGATAGCAAACTGACGTTTGACCACCATATTGCCTCCATTGTACAAAAAGCTTTCTACATGGTCCACCTCATTAGTAAGGGTATCTCATCCAGGAACAAGGTGGTCATAACATCCCTGTATTCTTTTCTTATAAGACCGATTATTGAATACAATGCCCTTTTTGGTATGTACCTCACAAAGCACATGCAGCAGCTGGAGACACCACAGAGATTCTTCACCCATAGAATCCAGGGCCTCAAACATCTACCTACACAGATAAGCTAAAAGCATTGTCCCTCTACTCAGTCTCCTACAGACTCCTCAGAGGTGACCTCTGTCTGGCATACAAAGCAATCTCAGACCCCACCCTGATGGGACTGCTGCATATCTACAAGTCAACCTCCAATCTAGTAACCTGCACATGAGACCTCAACCTGTTCTGTGACATCAATAGGACTTGTTGGTGGGATAGATTCGTGTACCAGAAAATCCAAATTTTGTGGAATAAACTCCCCCTCCATGGAAAGCAGAGTGCCTCACTAAATCTTTTTAAGTGCAACCTGGATAACTGGATGGGGAACAGAAACTATGCCCCTGGGATTCCACCTATGTCCCTTCTGGAGAGTGGCATAGGGTGCTGACTATTTTTGGCTAGGCTTGTAAGGGCCTCAGGGCCAATAGCCTAGTAACTTTCTTTGATATGTATATATATATATATATATATATATATATATATATATATATATGTATGTATATGTATATATATATATATATATATATATATATATATATATATATATATGTGTGTGTGTATGTATATATATATATATATATATATATATATATATATATATATATATATATATATATGAGATATTTTTCCCCTCATATGAAGGGTGATGACAGGATATGGTAATGGAGAGAAAAGGCAGGCTGTGTATAGTAATATAGCATATTACTGTTAAGTAGAACTGGATAAAGTATGAGTAGGGAGTATTTGACAGACTGAGTAATTTGATATGTAATGTTTGGAGGGATAGACATGGGTGCTAACAGGAAGAACAAAACTAACTAGTTAAGACAGAAGGTAGAGTATCTTCTGTGGTATAGAAGAAAACAATAAGATAAAATTCTGCAAAAAGTGGTTATTGTTTGTTATTATTGGAAAGGTGACAAAGCTACATAGGCAGAATATTGATAGTTGTCTGAGTTTGAGGATGGAAATTAGAATGTTTGTCTCTAAGGGTGGTGTTCTGTAGTCAGAAGTGGGTATGGATAGGAGGGAACATATGTAGAGAACTGGATAGTGACCGGGATACTAGGAATGGGAGAGGAGAGTTGTGGGCCATAAATCACACTCTATATGGGTCAATCAGCCTGCACTATCTCATTGAGTAAGAACATTCCCTAATAAGCTAATACATAACTTGAGTTTGATGTTCCAGGTAAAATAGCAGACAGAAGTATTTTTAAGAATTAAAAAATAATAATATTATTAAATAGAGTTATTTGATTAAATCAGTATGGGAGGGGATGGCTCAGATGAGCTTATTTAATAGATACAAATATTTTGATTTACACACAGGAGATCTCCAGACACTTGTCAAGTAGAAGGGAAAACAGATGAAAAGTGTAACATGTCACTTGCAGTTTTCTAAGCCTTAGCAAGGTCAGGAGATTAATAAACAGTTTAGAACTTCCAGTTACATTTGAATGTATAAAGCAGAATGTTATTGATCACTTGTTTTTCATTGTCCATTGATACAGAAAATGATTGTCATAAAAAACATCTGTTTTTATTTTCTTATCCTTTGGTAAGTGTTTTAAGACTGGTAATATGATTATGTTACTCTGCTGAATGCCCACTCCATTGAGTCTGAAATGGTTGGAACAAAGGGATGAGCTCACTTTATTCAATAAACATGTTGGGGGGGGGGGATTCAATAAAGCCTACACAAATGGATTTTCCATGTAGGCATAGTGGCATGGATCTAACACGAAAACAGGCAGCAGTACAATCCAGTAAACAGAGCAGAGGGGTGTGCACAAACATGCAGACATGGAAGTGTCCGTGGCATGCAAATCACCTCATAACCAGGTGAAATATATGCAAATGAGGGTGTTTTGTGATCCAGGAAGCAGCTAGGTATCCATGCAGAACCCGTGTTGGTGTCAGAAGTGTACACAGAACATAACCATGTACAGAAATGTAAAAATTGAACAGAGGATGTAAAAGCCCAAGTAAAAGGTCAAACATGTCATGATAGGCACAGATATATGCAAAACTATGCACTGTGATGCCAAAAACTAATACAAAATAATATAAAATAATATATTTTGAATGCCCATATTAAATTTGTGAGGTGTGCAGCAATGTGTAAACATGCCGTTATGCAAAAAAAAAATTAAATGTTTAAAAACTGAAAATAGCACATATGTGAGAATAAGGCATTATACCGCCCTGCATGCAGTATGTACAATGGTAGTTGTCAGTGGTTGCTAAGGAGGCAGGCCCTGGAATAGTGAAGTATCCAGGTTATGTGCAAAGATCTGTATGTAAATGAGCTGGGGTTACTGAATAGCAAAAATGTGCCACTGTGTCTGCAGATAAAACTTTTATAGCCCCATAACCATGTTGGCATCAGGAGAACAGGTAGCTGACAAAAAAGGTGCGTCATTATAAGTTTAAGTGGATTGGAGCTCATCAGCACCTGTTTGTGCGATGCATAGCTCAGCTAAGCATGGGGGTGTATCTAGTGCTGCTAAGATTTGTTTAGCTGTGAGGCACATATTTTAGCTGGTTTAAGCTATGCTGAGTGTGCCCATGTATGGGGGTTTGCCCAGACTGCTGATCAGTGTTTACACCAGCACTGCAAGTTTACTCGCCATGCCACAGTGCTTAGCAGGGAAGGCATTTAAAAAAAAAGAAAAAAGAAATAGCCTGGGAAAGCCAATCATGTCTAAATTACTGATAAGTCCTTTTCCACTAACACTGGGCCATTCAAACACCTGAATGATACACCTGGCAGATGGAATGCATCACAGCCAGTGAATCACACAGGCTGCATCTGCAGCACACCACTACAAAGTATGCATACACCCTACAGTCTGATTTATCACCCATACTCTGCACCAGTGGAGTACAGATTTGGGAATTTAAACTGACAGAATGCTAGGGGCTGCTGCTGCTCTGCTACATCTGTACATGCTAGAGGCTGAGGTCAATGCTGATGCTGACAATAGGCCTAGACTGAGAAGGAGAAGAGGTTCAGGCCCAGGGTAACCATCCAGGAGCTACATGAGTTGGAGATTGTAGAGTGCTACATGGTGGACAGGGATATACTGCAAGAAGTCACTGAGCTTTACCACCCTCAACTCAGACCCAGAGCCAACATAAGGAAACCCATCCCAGTGGAAACAAAGGTATGTGTAGCCCTTAAAATACTAGCTACAGGTACTTTTCAAAGACCAACTGGGGACATGATGGGGGTCTCACAGGCATCTGCATCCAGGGTGCTCCACCAGCTCCTGGCTGCCATGCAAACACATGCCAGTGAGCACATTTTTTTACCCTGCACCCCCTGAGGAGAGGGCTAGAGTATGTGTCTCTTCCACCATGTAGCACACTACCCTGAAATACTGGGTACCACAGACTGCACTCATGTGCACATCAAAGCAGCACCCGGCGAGGAGGGTAGAGTCTACATCAACCACAAGGGATTTCACTCCATCAACTGCCAGGTCATGTGCAATGCCCAGGGCATTATCATGAGTGTGTGAGCTGGCAGAACTGGCAGTTATCAAGACTCCCATATCTGGCAGGCATCACAGCTGTATGAGATGTTTGCCAGGGGGGACATCCCATATGGCCATTATTGATTTTATTTGTTTATTTATTTATTTATTTAACATTTGTTTACCAGGAATGTCCGACTTGGAATGAAGCCAATTTTCAGTGGACGCCTAGGGAGAAACGTTCAATATGCATGTCTTTGTACTGAACCAAGGATGATGACACCTATCACCTATTCTACAATGTGATATAGACCCTCTCCAGCCACATGCACACAGATGTTCACAGTATTTGCCATACTATACAATATTATACTGCGGAAACAGCTGCAGCAGGATCATCACAGGGAAGAGACACACAGCATTATGTTGGGCTACCAGCCTGGAGGTGTGAGCATCCTTTATGAATATGGAAACACCACCATATTTAGAGCTTCAGTCCAAGTTCTGGGGCAGAAAGGTGTGGAATGAGTTATAGCCTAGTAGTGCAGAGGTGTTTTCTGCTGCTTTGAACCATGTCTCTGTTAGAGTGCAAATGTCGATGTTCTCCATTTTAAGGAGTGCCAATGTCCCCATAGCCACAGGGGTATTTAGAAGAGGAAACCTCCAAGCCTGTCCCTGCAGGCAGATGTAGGCATTCCCAGTATTCTCTGGCCTTGGCAAAGAGGCAATGCATAGCACATGCACTGACAACCTAGGCTGCTAGGGACTGACACCTCTCTCCAACTCACATACATAGTAAAATGGATGCCAGCCACACCATACAACCTGTACTTTACCTTGTACTGACTGTGTACTGTGTGTATCAGAAAGAGTCAGCTGTGAAGCATTGTTATCTCAACTGCTACAGTCACAAGGTAAGTCACTCTTCTTTACAACAAATGTATAGGGTACTAGACTATGGTAGCATGTGTATGGACCTGCTCCATGCATGCAAGGGAATAGAGTGGGCTACTGGGCTACCTGCAGAAAACTAACAGCTCTATGGGACAGTGGGTACTCTCTATCCAATACTGGCTGCCCCATAACATGCAGTAGGTCACAAGGCAGCAAAACCCACTGCACTATGCAAGGGAAATGCCAAACAGCAGGGCCATAGGACAGATGCATGACTGTCAATGCTAGAGTACCCTACCCCCAACACGGCTGTGTTTTCATACAACTGCAGGAACAGTATGTTTGCAAGGTCATAGCAGAAGATCACACAGTCCCAGGGCTGTTCCAAACAACCTGGCAAACTGTCCTATTTTCTCAATATGCAGGGGTCAAAGTTATGTATGTCTGCTATTGATAGTGTCAGAAATTAAACTTCACTTTCTGTTGGCTGGTGTGGCTTAATGAGATAAGTACAATAGCATGGTAAATGGTGTTCATGGTTTGAAGCTGACTCCACCTACAATTTTGCATGTGAGGTACTCCTATGGTAAGAGTCCCTCAGACTTATACAATATGTCACTATGTGTTACTGCAAGAAAGCTAGACAACACCAGAGAGAATTGAGGGACTGGGTGGTCACAGCTATGGGCATTACACATGCACTGATTAACCAAGAAAGTGTCTTGTATAACAGCAGGTTGTAACAAGTCAGAGTAGCAACAGGATATACAGGCCATCAGATAACTTTGTCAGTACCTACAACAAGTAAGTGAGCACCATGTAGTTGTATACTACCAGAACACCACAACTGTCTGAGGAGGAGAGCAGACATATAGGGTGGAATCCAGGACTGTTTATAAGCTTCTGAGCCCCCCAAGCCTTTCTGTGTTGGAGGGAAGCCTTCTAGCTTATCAGTGGGAGTGGTAAGCACTAGGTAGCCTATCTACCACAAGAGAAGTGGTTTCTGGGCCAGAATTTCTAGTTTATTGTCCATTTTGGCAGTTTTTCCATATCCTTCAACTTTCTGTTTTAAAAGCCCATGTTGTGCTTGTTTCCTGCCTTTCCTGCAACTAGTCTAGTCCAGATACATATTTGCTGTATCCACGACTGTTTGTAAGCTCCTGAGAGGTGCCAAAGTCTGCTCTTCAAATTTTCCCTTAAATCTGCTAGTTCTTTCCTCTCCTGCACTTTTACTAGCTTATTAGTTTAGCACTTTACCAAACCGGACTTCTTGTAGCAATTATTGGAGCACACAAAAGTGCTACCAGCACTAAACATTCTACAAGCAAATGGCTCCGGTAACTATTATTAATGCCCGCCACTCCAGGCATGTCTAAAGGTCAGTTCCCTGTGCTTTCTCCTGTTAACCTGGTGAACTTGGGTATCTTGAGGCAATAAAGCAACTGCCTCATGTACACCAACAACCCTCTTCTCTTACCTCCCAACACTCAGATTTGTGAGAGATGCACTTATATATCCGAATTGAAAGCCACGCACTCTCCAGCAAAGACCAGAATAGCTGGTCAAGAGAAGAAGGTCAACACTTGCACCACACCACATGGAACACATAGACCTCCGGAACACACACCAGCACTGCCTTCACATAAAAACACAATCCACAGACCCATCTTTGCGGAGGCTCTCAATAAAAATCTACCCAAACAGCAGACCTCCAAGGCAGAAACGAACTTGACCAGCACAACACAACACTAATTATGAGACACATAACTCTCCTAAACAGTGTGCCATTCAACCAAAGCCCCTAAGGCAAAACAGCATGCCCAGCACACTAGTCATAGGTGACTCGATAGTGAGGTACACTGATGTCCCACTCACTAGGTTGAGTAAGGAGAAAGTAACAGTTAGCTGCCTGTCAGGTGCCAGGATCCACCATATAATGCACACACTCAGGTACCTCAACAACAGGTAAAAATATGACTCTGTCATTGTATATGTGGGTGTGAATGACCTGAGCTGTACCTCCCTGGACTACATGAAAAGAGACATGGAAGAGCTCTTGGATTCTGTAGCCCAGGTGCGTACAATCCTAGCCCTGAGCAGCATCCTACCAGCACCCAGAATTATACCACAGTACAAGCAGAGAATGATTGATTTCAACAATTTGCAACATTTCTGGTCTCATTCTAAGGAGATCCAGTATCTGTCTGCCTGGGATGACATGATTGACAGACCTCGATACTTTGCCAGAGATGCATCTGTTACCCCTGGGCTTCCGTATACTGGCCACGGTTCTTGCCACCCCGATAGTTTCTTTTTTATGTGGTGTTCTAAAGACCAAATTACCACCATAACAGTTACAAACAAATGCAATCTGAGGGTCATGCTGCTCAATGCTAGAAGTCAAAATCTCAAAATACACTCACTCAAAGCACTCCTTAGAATAGAGAACATTGACATTTGTGATTTAACAGAGACCTGGTTCAAAGCAGAAGAAAGCACCTCTGCACTACCAGGTTATAACTCATTACACACCTTTCTGCTAAAGAACTTGGACTGAAGTTCAAAAGGTGGTGGTGTTTCCATATTCATAAAGGATGCACACAACTCTAGACTGGTAGCCCAATATAATGCATCAGATATACTTCAGGTGCAGCTAACAGTGGGTAAGACAGCAATTCAGGTTGCAGCCTGTTATAGGTCCCCAGCCATATCCCAAGACACTCACTCCACATTCCTAAGCACCCTGGAGAATATTAGGGTCCAACCTAACACACTTATACTGGGTGACTTCAACTACCCCACCATTAACTGGGAAAACTCTTCATGAACCAATACACTTCCCAGCATTTCCTGTAATTCATTAATTTCACTACACTGCACCAGCTCGTTCTTACCCCCACTAGAGGTAGCAACATCCTTGACCTGGTCATTACTATCATGGGCGACCATTGCTTCTCACCAATAGTCAACTCCTCCCCAGTTAGATCTGAGCACAAACTTATCACCTTGGAAATCCACATCCCTTCCTCCTCTGCAAAGGTAACCAACATGAAAAACTTATCCAAAGCTAACTTTGGGCTCCTAAGAATAGAGGTAGCTAACTTCATGTCACCGATGCAAATGGAGAATAGTTGCATGACTGCTGAATCATACACCAATGCACTGTACAAACACATACACAAATGCATGGATCTCGCCATACCCAATAGAACCAAGACATTCTCCTCCAAAAAACGGAAGCCAATCTGGTGGTCCCCTGCCATAAACAAACTGTACAATAGAAGGAGGAAAATGATGCGGAATAAGGTGAAGTCCCAAGACTGGAAAAACTCCCTTGTCAGCCTCAACAAAAAGTTGAGATCCCTCATCAAATCCTCTAAAGCTAGCTATGAAAACAGAATTGCAGCAGATAGTAAAGACAACCACAAGGCCTTCTATAGTTATATAAAGAACCTCCATAACAATACCCAGATTTGCTCTGAGCTACTGCCCAAAAGTACCGCCTATACAGATCCAACACATATTGGCAATATACTGGCTGACAGATTCAGTGCCAACCCCCCCCCCAAAGTACCAATCACAATACCAGTAGATTCCCAGGCATCCAGTATTACTGCTGCACAGGTTGAAACAGCACTGTCCAATGCCAAGAATACAGCCTCTATGGGACCTGAAAATATCCCTGGCTGTGTTCTACATGAACTGCAGAGTGAACTGTCACCTCACTTATGTGCCCTGTTCAATCACAGTGTCACCTCAGGCTTTATCCCTACTGAATGGCACACTGTTATAATCATCCCTCTCCACAAAGGAGGAGCAACTACAGACCCTGGGAACTATCGCCCCATTAGTCTGACAAGTCTAATAGTCAAAGCTATGGACTGCATCATCATGGACCTAATAAACAAGGATATAGGGAATCTCCAAACTCTGGATCCCACACAGTTTGGTTTTGTGAAGGGTAGGTCATGCCTGCTCAACTTGGCCGACTACTTTGAGTCAGTCTCCAGAGCTATAGATGAAGGCAAGGTGGTTCATACAGCCTACCTTGATCTGGCCAAGGCCTTTGATAACATTCCTCACTCAGGAATCATAGAAAAACTCACTAAGCTAGGCATCAACTTTTATATCACTAGGTGGGTTGCAAACTGGCTCACAGACAGAACCCACAGTGTGAAAGTAGTTGACTCCAAGTCAGACTGCCGACCAGTTATGAGTGGAGTCCTGCAGGGATCAGTCCTGGGTCCTCTCTTGTTTGGTATCTACTTCTCAGAAATCCAGTCCAACATGAAGGGACTCTGGCTGACAAAGTTCGCAGATGGTTGCAAGTTGGGTGCCATTATTAACTCCCCAAGTGATGTTGACATCCTACAGAAAGGCCTCACTGAGACCAATGACTGGTGTGTGAACCATGGCCTTAAGCTCAATGCCAAAATTGTGTTGTCATCCCCTATGGGAAAAATCCAGTTCCCCTGAACTACCACATCGATGGTAGTCCACGGTTGACAACAACCTCTCTTTTGACCGCCACACTGCCAGTGTGGTCAAAAAGTCCTTCTGTGTGGCACATCTCATTACTAAGGGTTTTGCATCCAGGAAGAAAGAGGTCATTGTCTCCCTCTACTCTTCCCTCATTAGGCCAGTCATCGAGAACAATGCCCCATTTGCCATGTACTTCACTAGACACCAGCAGCAACTGGTGAGGCCACAAAAGTACCTCACAAGGAGGATCCTAGGCCTTGCACACTTGTCTTATATGGACAGACTCAAAAAACTGCAACTATTCTCTGTCTCATATTGTCTACTTAGAGGTGATTTGTGCTTGACTTATAAAGCCATGTCTGACCCAGCTCTGTTAGAAATGCTACATTTAAATAACACCCAATCCCTTCACACTACATGCTCCAGAGAACTCAACCTGAATTCCACAATCAACAGAATGTGATGGAGGGGCAGGTTTATAACCCAGAGACTGCCCATGTTATGGAATAGACTTCCCACACATGTCTAACAAAGCACCCTCACTGGCCCTCTTCAAGATAACTCGTGATGAGTGGATGGGAAATAGAAAATTCTCCCCTATGATCACTCCAGTGGCTCTAATCGACAGATGCACGGGAAACTAAGGTTGAGTGGCACGATGCCAGGGTAATCCTGTGGTCTAGGCTTTTAAAGTCTCCAGGGCCATTAGCCTAGTACACACCTTTGAACTTATGAACCTATGCTGTACATCATGCGCAACATGTGCAGTCAGAGATGAGAAGTCTGTAACCCTGTGTGAGGTGTTACAGCATGTACCCCAGTCACAGCATAACTACAACTACTTAGAGCAGGAAATATGGACAAAGCAATGAACAAGAGTGGGACAATGCCCCACATAAAAGGAGAAGGATCAACTAGTGGCCACACAAATGTAAACAGTACACAGAATGACAGGTCGTCCAGTAGCATGGGTTCCCTGCTGCGGAGGGAGTCAGTAAATCAACTGTCTGTCATCAGTTTCTAACATCAATCTATAACGAATTGCCAATGATGTACCAGAAAATCACAATGCTACGTAAAATGTACCAGACATATGATGTAAAACCCTGTACAGTTGATTACAATCTGTACACAACCTAGCTATGACTTAGATATTATGTGCAGGAAACAGCCGGGGAATCCCTTGGATATAATATCTGGGAGGTGCTGGATTGTTCACTCTGGTGCAGTAACCAATTGGTTGTAGCACAAAAAATACAGGTAGGTATGTCCTGGAGTCACCTTGTCAGTACTGATGGTCACACTGGGCATGCTCCTACACATAGCTAATTTTGGCCCATGTATGATGGCTCATATGCCTAAAGAACTGAGATGTGAATATATCACTGTGCATACAGACAGGTATGTATATGTATCTGTCTCCCCTTATCCCCCTCAGACATGATTACCCTTATCTATCAATATGTGGCACATGTGTGTGTGTGTGTGTGTGTGTGTGTGTGTGTATGTATATATATATATATATATATATATATATATATATATATATATATATATATAGTGTACAGTGATGCAGTGCTGCAGTCACTTGTACCCCAAATGAAATGGGTGGTGCATGCAAGTAGTATTGTGAGCTCTAGTGTGTATTAGTAGGTAGACAGGGGTTCTAATCTCACATCACCAACCTTGTGTGTGCATGTTTATGTGCATATTTCCCATACAGCAGCACAGACATTACTATCAGGCTTATGTCTGTGCAATGGCCAATCATTTTATGGCCCTCTGACTAGCGTCCTCCACAACAGTGGCCTTCCTGTCAACAGCGGCTGATGTCATTCACCTTAATAGTACTGGCAGACATTCTCAGATCACATAAGCTTTGTGGCACATATAAGTATGTAGTACTATAGTACGTACTACCTAATTAGGTAGGGGTTCTAATCATATAAAGGGCAACTGTGTGTGTGCATGTGTGTCTTGCCTATTGTTGTACAATGGTTATACATTCTCAGGGCCTGTCAACACCCCCCCATTGCCCTCATTTGCATGGCCTGCTGATGTCATCCTCCTTATCACCACTGGCAGACACTCTCAGAACAATAAGCTTTGTGGTGCATGTGATAAGTAAATAGTATTATGGTGTATACTACTAGATATGTAGGGGTTCTAATCTCATAAAGGGCAACTGTGTGTGTGTGTGTGTGTGTGTGTGTGTGTGTGTGTGTGTGTGTGTGTGTGTGTGTGTGAGTGTACCCCTTGCAGCAGTGTATTTATGTGCAATGGTTATACATTTTCAGGCCCTATCAACCCCCCCCCATTGTACCCCTTTACAGATTCTGCTAATTTCATCTACCTTAATAGCACTGGCAGATACTCTCAGAACACTTACATTCTGTGGCGCATGCACTAAATGCATAGTGTAATAGTATAAACTACTAGATAGAGAGGGGTTCTAATCTTGAAAAAATGGCAACTGTATGTGTGTGTGTGTGTGTGTGTGCGTGTGTGTGTGTGCGTGTGTGTGTGTGTGTGTGTAAATATACCCCCTTGAAGCAATGTATCTGTCTTGCCTGTGTGCAATGGTTATACATTTTCAGATCCTGTCAACCCCCATTGTCCTCCTTTACAGGGCCTGCTGATGTCATCCACGTTAACCGTACTGATAGAGATTGTCAAAACATGTAAGCTCTGTGGAGCATGCAATGCATGCATAGTATAAAAGTATAAACTACTACATAGGTAGGTGTTCTAACCTCAGAAAGGGCAAGTATGTGTATGTAAATATAACCTTGTGCAGCATTGTGTTTGTCTTGCCTATGCATGTGCATTGGTAATACATTTTAAGGCCCTGTGAGTAGCTGCTCATCCTAAATAGCCCACTTCTAACTATGCATAAATGCTATCTGCCACCACCTATATTTGTAGGTATGGCACACCTAGGTGACATGTTTCAAAGGTGAGATGCATTGTCACAAGGTATGCATGCAGGATTATGCTGTCTGCCCCCATTGTTCCTGACACACTGTTCTGCACATATGCAGCTAGGTAACCATGGACATATACAGCCATTACTTGCTGATGTCATATTTCTGCTTTGCAACCATGCCATCCTGAGCTGCTGTACTGCCAGCAAGTTTCCACAGTGTAGATACTCAGACCTCTGTGACAGAAACTTACAAAGTTCTGAGAGGCATCTGTCAGTCTGCAACAACACCACCAATCTAGCATTATGCAACAATGGTACACACTTTGATGTGTACTCATGATGCACCCCAGCATACAGCACCTGTCATGGCATAACACAACCACCTTACAACATGTCATGTACTGTACTATAGACACCCTGTGCATCAGACACATATTTGCATGTCCCCGCAGCAATGGTATAGATGACAGGGATGTGGTGCACGTATCATCACATGCACAGGGTGTGGTGTGAGAGTGCCAGAGGCCTAGGCTGTGCCAAACAGTTGACATTGTTTGTGTGCGTCAGGAAGGGATGCTGGTCAGCTGAGCCATGGATAGATGCCATGTGTGTCTGTTGGTGACCTGCAGGTGACAGTGATGCATGAGTGTGTGTGTGTGTGTGTGTGTGTGTGTGTGTGTGTGTGTGTGTGTGTGTGTGTGTGTGTGTGTGTGTGTGTGTGTGTGTGTGTGTGTGTGTGTGTGCGTGTGTGTGTGCAGTCAAGCCATGTGCTAGCCCTACACATGGATATGTTGGACACCTGTGGACCATATATGGCAGAATGGGCAGTTTACTGTCTCTGGGCATGACCACAGGAACTGGCTCTGCCAGAAGTGGCACTGGCACCACCATGCCCAAGGCCAGATATGGTACTAGTTGCTGATTGTGTCTGGTGTCTCTTGGGCCAGTGTTCCTCACGGGACCACCCAGGACCACATGCCCATGGCCTGCTACGTCATGGTGTGGACAGCACCCTCCCTTATGTAGTGCTGGAGGTACTGCCACTATGGGAGCAAAAGTGTGCATGGCCATATGGACTCTCAGCAGATGTTGTTGCTGACCTATGGCCATGTGTCTGATGCTCTACTCCCACCACATGTACTAACACAGACAATGTGCAGTCAAGGACTGACAATGTCTCATCCCACCATCTGTCCACTACATCAGTGAAATGATGCATGGCATCACCAATGTTATGGAGGGAGTCACAGATGTCAGACAGTGATGCATACATGATACTGAGCATCCATCTGGCATTGCACTGGGAATGTACCTTTGCCTCCATGGTGGACTGAAACATGTGTCGGGTGACTCGTGATACATGTGACAGGTGGTGGATGGGGAGCAGTCCTCCTTCGAGCACCCCTGTCAATCTGCCTGTGTGGGACTTTGTCACCTCTCTGGCTATAGCCAATGTCTACACATTCACTGATACCATTGTTGCCAAACTCTCCTGTTCAAGTCCATCACACACACTGACTGTCCAATATCTGAGGCCGCAGGTGACTGTGTATGTGTGGGCATACTGACTGTGTGCGGAGACAAAGTGGGAGGAAGTGGGATGTCAACCCAAGGGACAGATTCAGTACCCAACAACCCCACTATGGCCACCATCATCATCAGAATGTGATGAGACATTGACGTCAGGTTGTGAGGGGGACAAACCCCAACCCTTAACGTCACCTTTAAGGAGTCAGACAAAATAAGTACATCACTAACTGCACTACACACAGACACACACACACACACACACACACACACACACACACACACACACACACACACACACACACATGAGTTGCCACAACTGCAGTACACATACCACATCTTATTTCTGATCCCATGCACAATGTACATACAGACTACAACATACACACACACAAGACAGTTCAAGTAAACCACATGCACTGCAGCTACGTCAGGTTAAGGTTGCCACTACTATACACCTGAGAGATTAGCTATATATCAGTGTATGTGATAGACCTACACCTAAAACACAGTGCATCTGTCTTCAGCAGACTATTGCCCACTGCATAGCAGACTGCATTAACCTTCACAAAACTAAGTGCAAATATGTTACAGATCCTGTACATACTCTACTGTGATTACCAATACAATGCACTGCAGTTAACCCCACCAAGACTGACATACAAGTAGTGTACTTTGGCTAAATATATCAGTGTTTATACAGCAAAATTGCAGCCCTTAACATTGCAGGAGTATATATGGCCCATACAAAATCATTATCACATTCACCGGATACAGGATGTTGGACTCTGGCCACACCTGATGGACATATTGAAAGGTGAGGGAGAGGTATTGTCAGCAATAACAAATGTGGCATTGTTACAGGATAATATGTGCGTATAGCTACATGTATAGTAGATACTGTGATACTGCCTACATTGCTGAAATTCTGAGTCTGTGTGCACAGGTGTGCATTACAAACAACCTCCCCAAATGCAAAATGACCTGGCATCTGTGTACTGGTATGCAGAGGCTGCCACAATGACTGCTACAGTATATACAGTGATGCACACAGTAGGCTTACCTGGACTCTACTCTGCTGTGTAGGCTACGGCACCTACCTCCATGACATATGGGATGATGGATGCTTGGGAGCTGGTGTTTGATCCTAGGTTCACCAGGAATTCCTCTAAGGCTGAGAGTGGTTCTACTGCTGCAGGCCCAACACCAGTGACAGCATGGTCCCTGGCCACAGCAGCAGGCCTTTGCCATGCAGCATTTACCATGTCCGTCACCCTGTGATGGACCTGTGCATAGCTTCTGTCCTGTAGCCCTAAGCAGTTCAGTGCTGTGACAAGATCAGCCCACATTGCAGAACATTGCTCATGATTGTGGCGAGTCCTGCAGAGCAGAATTGCATGATGCAGTTGTAGGCTATCCAAGATCACATCATTTTCTGCAGCTGTAAATGGCGGGTGCCTCTGTCTATACAACCTTTCTGAATGACAAGAATAGGGGAACACATAACAGATCTCCATACATTGCTCTCCACTATGTGCACTCCATGAATATCCACACTTGCAGGCATTATGCAGTGCTACCTCCCATGTCATACCCCACCATCTATCAACACAGTCTGTATGTGGCTTTCAGCAACATAGTAGCAATACCGGCTATCTCCCTGTGTGCAGTGATGCAGTGTGCTGAATGTCTACACTTCCATGAATGCCATCTACTGTGCTGCATTTCAGTACCATGTCAGACAACTACTGTTTGATAAATAGGTTTGTGTTATTATGAGTATATGGGGATAGTACAGCAACAGTTATGTGCCACAATCACAGACAACAATGCAAATGTGCTGTAGGGTATCTTCCCTGTAGGTGTCCTACTTCTCCAGTACACAGATGTATGCAGACTGTGTACATGTGCCTGATATATTTAGTCCATTTGCCAGAAACATGGATGTCTGGCAAACAGTTGGACAATAATTGTTGGTTATTCTTAGACTGTGGAGAATCTGTCTGTCACACCAGAACCCACAAAAAAAATTTATGCTACATTAATATCTGTTACTGTATTCATACCTGTATGTTGTACGATCATTATGTATACCCTGTTTCTGTGGTTGGGCCTGTGTCCCCCCACTACTAATGGCAATGACCTGCAGTCCTGCTGTACGGGGTTGCCAGATATGGTAGCCATAGCTATCAAGTGATGAGATACAAATGTCAATAACATAGTGACTCAGCCAGAGTACATCAGGGACAGTCAGGGACAAGAGTGCAATGTCTGGCTATTCCTGTGTGACATTCACAGACTGAGAGGAGCTGAATGGCAGTATATCATGTGATATGCCATCTGTATCCACCATTACTCACTGTCACTATATCTAGCACACAATCCATTGGCATTTGTACAGGAACCAACCATTGTAGTAGTGAGTGAGAGGGCCACAGCTGTGATATAAGTCACACCAGGCAGAGTTGTAAGGCATGGCTGTAGCTTTTGGACAGTGGACTATCAGCAACATGTCTTTCCCAGAGATATATTACAAGCCTACTGTTGTAATCCCTATTCCCCATAAGTGCATCCTCCAATCTGTGTCTGATTAGATGGGGACTTTAATTAGATACCTGGTAGAATGCTGTACTCCTTTTGTGCAGAAATCCTGAAGAAAACTGATTCTGAAAATGCAGTCTTGTGTGGTAAAGCAAGGTATAGATCTGTTTACCACAGGCAGCTGCTTATCTTTTGTAGGTAATGCTCAATAACAGATGATTGCCTGTGCACCAATCAGTGGCTCAGACTTGCTAACTGCATCCAGTACAGCTGGGTTGCAATTTCATTAGCCAATGACATGACACAACAGTGCAATATTTAAGGCCTTCATGTAGGCCTTTTGCTCCTTTCTTAAGCTTTTAGAAGGACATTACTGAGGTGTGGAGACAACAGCATTGCAGATGGTAGGTACAAATACTGTCCACTGTTGGGATTTATGTGGTATGTTCACAGTGTTGCATGTTATGTTTGGGCATTTGTCAAATGACTTTCTCATTATGTGGCAGTTAAGTGTTAAACATTTTGAGTTGAGGTCAGTAAGGGGGAAGACAGATGTGAGTGTCATGGGTCATACATATCAGAATAAGCATGCTGCTGCAGTAGATGCTGGTCTATCAGTTGTGTATATTTGTAGGGGCAGACTGTGACACATATCCCTGTCACTTGACCTCTGCCCCCTACCCCTTCATGTATGGGTGTAGTGTGGATAACTTGGTCTAGGGGGTTGTGAGGTAATGTAGGTCTGTGGGAGATAGCTGAACATATTGCTGGATATGTTGCAGGCTGCAGCTGCTGCTTTTTGCTCAGGACTCATACTGTGTAGTATGAACACATTGGAGGACAGCAAGTTGTATGTGTCAGTAATGGAGTAATGTCACCTCTGTTGTTACAGCAGAGCCAGGGTAAGGATACCCATAACAGTCCAGGTGAGGCATGTGCTTAAGGTACATATGTTATGTAACAGTGCCAGTCAGAGAGTATTAGGTGACATACAGGAAGCCTATACATATTTGTGTAGTGTATCCCTTCTTATAGGTCTTTGATGTGCTAAGATGTGTAGCTGTGACTGCAGTATCAGCAACCTATTTTGGTTAAAAATTGCAGGACTTGATCATTATTTATTGCATTTAGAAGCATGTAATTGAAGTGCAACACACTGGACTCAAACCCAGGACTGTGGATGGCAAAATGTACAGTATGCTAGGGATTTAACTGATTGAACTACTGTGATTGTATTGTTGCTGGTGTATCTGCAAGATATATGTGCATGCATACAGTCTGTTACACAAAAGTTGCATTAGCATGTGTGTTTGGATAGGTATGATGTGTGACACTGAACTGTCTGTCATGATTTGATTTTCTAACTTCACTGTGCACTGACTTGTCAGTACTTTAGTGCACAGAAAAGGTTTTATGACAACTGTGCCAAAAGTAGGTGGCACAACTGTGATGATTCTGCAACAGTCTGTGCAGTTGACAGCTATACCTGCTATCCCAGGCCATACATACATCCATCATTAATTATTTGGCTGCGTACTGATTTGATGTCTGCCTCACAATCCCAAGTACATTGCCAATTCTCCCATGATATGTACAAGCAGTATCAGGATATGTTTATGGAAACACCTGTTTTGCTTCAGAGTAACCTAGTAAGCTAATGCACTATGCTGTAGTTGACAGGGTCCTAGGTTCAAGACTTGGCAGGAGTGATTATTTTTGCAGATGAGCCTAACAGTGTCAGAAACAGAGATGGTGATTAAGGCAGTTTTAAGCAGTTTTACATTGGTTTGTGCAGGTTTGCACAGAGCGCCACGCCACTTACCTCTACTTGAATGCACGCTACTTTTAAAATATAAAAAAGGGGTGATAGGAAAGTGTTGAAATGGGGGCAGGCAGGGGGAAGTCATACTGAAAGGCAGGTATACATGTGCAGAACGGGTGTAGGAATGGACCATAGCTCTCCATTTCTTCTACAGCAACAGCTGTGCAGGTTGTAGACAATTTAGAATTTAGAGGCTCTGAGGGCAACAAAATGTGTTGATTAATTCATGTAATGATTAAAGTGTGTCCAGTGGACATGGGTGCAAAATGGAGAGTTATGTATGGGCGATATATCTTTTTTTTTTGTGGGACAGAAGCCCATTTTCTTTTAGGAGAGAGTGGGATGTTGGGGAAGGGAGATAGGCACATGTTTGGAGGTAAGATGGGTAGGAGAGGTAGCATTTGCAAGTAGACAAGACAGCATACAGGTGCAGTGTGGGACACATGAGGGGGCTAAACACCTTGGAAGGAGAGGGTGTTTTGGAATCAAAGAGCCATATGCTACCAGACTGCAGCAGTGAGACTGAGGTTCCCCACCCAAGGGCAGTCAACACTGCTCCTTCACTGCCTAGAAGGTGGCTGTGCTGGTGGTTGGGTGTTGGGGCCACCTTACCCCTCCAGGTTGGCCAGTCTGCCCTCAGTCTGATGTAGGTGATCTTCATAGCCATGATGCATGATCCTGCACACCATCTCTAGTAGTTGTTTCTGGGTAACAACCCCCTCTTCCATGCCCACTCCCAGGGTGGGAGATGGGCCCCATCCCCTGAGATGGTTCCACCCATAGATGGTGCAGGGCAGCAGAGGAGGCAGCACCAGGTTGGGTCCCAGACATGCTGGGTCCCACTGCCATGGCTAGCTGAGGTAGGGTAGGCAGATCACCAGGAGCTGGCCTATCCAATCGAGCTATGGTGCTGAGGTATTTCAAAGTAAACAGGTTAGTAATTAACAGAACATTTCATTAGTTATAGCAGCATGCCAGAAAGTTGCTAATAACCCAGTAACATCACATTGCATAGCATATGAAACACAAAAATACATGAGATAACAGTCAATATAGTAACAGCATATCAGTAACAGTTATGGCATAAGTCCTACAACATAGGTAATTCAACAAGGTATGTTAGTATGCAAAGATTGTAATACATAACAGTAGTAAAACACAAGGCTCAACATAATGTTTTGGAACAACATATGTTAATAGTAAACCATAACTGATGTATAATAATAATAAAGAATAATGTAGATAAGGGGTGGAAGGGGAGAGAAATACTATCCATTAATAATGGTACAGGCTATATTTGCAACAGTACTCTTATATATTGTATAGATCTGCCCATACTTTATGTATACAACTGCCTTATAGCTTCTGTTGCACATACATACCTCTCAAGTTATCCACATGGGACAATATGGGCCAAGCTGTAACACCTACAGGTGCAGACCTACAAGGGACTATTACATGTCAGGGGAACATATATGACTACCAAGGTGTACTGTGGACTGAAGTAGTGTGACTGTGCTATTCACATAACTCATGTTCATGATAGATCTGTGACTGAGAGATGATGCAACAAAGAACACAGTCCGTGACAATGTGACAATTGAGAGACATCTACCATGCACAGTACAGAGAGTTTACCAATATTATGCCCTTCTTGCCAGGCATGGGGTTAGACTAGCAGCACCCATTCACAGACATAACAGGTATACGGCCATGCCAAGATTAAACTTTTTTTTATTGTATTAACTTTTATTAGTATTGTACTTGTTCCCTTTATTTTCTGGTATCTTATCACATTGCCAAGCAATCTTGTTGATACTCTCTGGTACATCTGAACACAGAAATTATTAACCCATTCTAACAGCTACTACAGCCATATATTTACCTGTAATTCCTGTGGGGAGAACATTTAACTACTTCAATAATACTTAGTAGTACTTGTCCCTGGATTTGAACCCCGGTCTGTGTGTGACAAAATGTACATCACACCTATCATTTATCAAACTGAGCTACTGCTGCATATCGATTGTCTGATATGTACCTAGCACTCACCTGATAACAAAATATGACCTGATAATAGAGGTAGAGTGCTATAAAAGACTGCAGTGACACTTGAACACACATGCATGCGATCTCTACATGACAGAGGTTGTAGGTGAACTGTGGATTAATACATAGAATGCAAGTGTAGACAATAAATCCCTAGTGGGTGGGAATATCTGTGATATGTACAAACCATATCGGAGTGCTGGGTTGGCTACCTGGCCCATATGCAGATTCAGATGGTATATTTGCAGTCTACAGCTATTACAATTTCATACTTGCCTGCAGCAGTGTACCTAAGAGCAGGAATGTATATCACTGAAATGCAATGGTTAACATGAGATCCTGACATACACAATGTACCCTGGGTGTTCCTATTATTTCACCAGATCTTAGTGCAGAACAAATATCATAATGCATTATCTCTTGTAGTACAGCTCCACATCTACAGTTTAGCAGAACACTTTTTAATAGCTATCCTTCCGTCACTTACTGGTATTGTCTGTGTTTGTACATCACAGGAGATGTAATACTCAATTTCACAACCAACAGCCCAAAATACACACATATTACACAGCACAACTTTATTAAGGGCGAATTCATGGCAGTGACTGCTATATATTTCCAGTCTTTATTCAGGAACAGTTCATATAAGCAGGTGTTGCAATACAGCTGCAATTCCACACTTAATGCAGTAGAAACATTTATTTCCTTCACAGTATTAAAGCAGTAGAAACATTATTCCCTTACCATTAGTAATGCAGTAGAAACTTTATTTCCATAACATTATTAATGCAGTAGAAACTTTATTTCCTTAACATTATTAATGCAGTAGAAAATTTATTTCCTTAACATTAATACTGCACTAGAAACTTTTTATTTCCATACATTATCAGGTTTCATCCTTTGATCTTTATTGAACTGTACCTAGCATTACTCACTTATTTCAGTCCAGGTTTATGACCACATTCATTGCAGTTCAATCAAAACTTAATATACTTAGTGGCAGTTACTAATTTACTCCTTCTTGTTTATATGACTATAGATTACAAGTTACATCTGTACTCACCACACTCATGGGGCAACCTGGCCAGTCACCCTGCATAGGCCTCTAGGTTGTGAGCTCTCTCCTCGTCAGCTGGGGGTAGAGAAACAGACCATTATGCATACCTGTCTATCACACATTCAGGGTAGGTTTTGGTAAAACAATGATAACAATACTTACAAACTTATGGGTCATTCCTGTCTTGGGCATCTTAGACCCAGATGGCCAAGAGCTCCCCTTTATGATGCTTCAAATCATCATAATGATGACACACCTGCTTACCAGTACAGAGGATACCAGTTGCAATGGTGAGATCACATGCCAGCTAGTCCCAGGCCTCTGACTTGTACTCTGATCCCTGGAACTGGCCTATACAACAGCCAGACCTCATGATGTTTAAAAAGGAGTCTGACCATGACTCTGGACTCCAGAATGCCCCAACATTGCATCTGGAAGCACGCACCCTCTTCAACTCCTGTCATAGTCCCTGTCAAGATCAAACCCCAACAGGTTATGGCTGTATTCCCACCTGTTACACTTAAATAAGCCTGTTTTCCTGCCATTTACCACCACTGGGCAATATTTGAAAATGCAGCACTTTGCTTAGTACCATACAAACCCACTGAGCTCAGCTGAGCAGTGCTTAAACTTGCAATGTTTAGCAATGCTTAGCAGTGTTCAAACCAATTTAGCTGAGCTGGGCAAGCATTGCTAAACAGTGCTTTGCACCACTTAGCAATACGCAAACCAGCCAAGCACTGCTAAAACATTCCTGGTTTAAGCAGGGCTTAGCAAGGCTTAGCTCTACTTAGCACATGTTATCTAAGCACAGCAAAACAGGATTTAAAATTTATTGTCAGAATTTATATTTGCAAAATAAATGCTTTGTAATCTGTGTATTCGAACGCTGCACCTACTACACACAAGGCTGTCACTCTAACCATTTAGCTATGTAGACATGTAGAATGTTGCTATACTTTTAGATATACATCGTCACTACATTTAACCACTGCTAAGTGCCTCACTGCGCCTCGCAAACCCACTCAGCTATGCTTAAACTTGACCTTTGCATTCATAATTAAATGTATCTGGTTTCTATTTTTAGATGTCTGGCATGTGTCCATTGCTGTGTGCTGCACCGAGCCATGCAAACACAAATATATATATATATATATATATATATATATATATATATATATATATATATAAACTTTTTCTTATATATGCCTACATTGATATTTGGGACATTGGCAGTGCAGGGGATGTGTCACTCATCTCCGGACACAGTGACACACTCCCTACACTGATTCAGTACCACACCTTCATTAATATGCATGGTGCGCTACCGAGGGGGTTCAACATACACGGATTTTTATTAATTCCCCAGGGTTGTCAGACTGGAAATCACTGAAACATTAATACTAACAATCTCCTAAGGGAAAATGTTTTAAAATATTTCAAAAAGCATTTTTTAAAGTGGGGCAAACCTGACTGCATCTGCCCCCTCCACACACACACACATCTCCCATTACTCAAACATTCTATTTCTATGGAAATAAAACTACATAGAAAACACCTCACACAGGGATTCACTGATAATGCACAAATAAAAGCCATAACAGGGTGATTATATGGTTCTACTTTAAAACGTCAAAAACTCATAACATCAAATTTCACAACATCGAAAACTACAAAGCAATATAAATAACATCCCCTCCACCTATAGGAACATCAAATGAAAAAAACACACTTTGCACTACGTTTCTGCAGGGGGCATACCCCCCTGCACCCCCCCAAGTGGGAGTCTCTGCCCCCCAACCCCCGTAAATTAAATATACCAACTTCGAGATCACACTACAGTGGGAAAAAGTTAATTGCCTTATCCCACTGTATCGCAATCACCATAAGGAATATACACATAATGTCTAAATCGCTTGCCTATATGGCCTAAAAACACATACAGAGTGGAATAATAAACACTATATACAGATTAACAGAATAAACTATAACATTTACTCAACTTTACACATTTTTGATGTTGTGAAATTCGATGTTATGAGTTTTAGATGTTTTGAATTTTCAATATGGTCTTGCTGTTTTGAAATTAGATGTTATTAGTTTTCAAAATTTTGAAGTGAAACAAATTACACAGATGTTCTGCAAGGAAAAGTTCATACATTTCATATATTTCTTCACAGATGGCAGTTTCAGGGGCTCAACAGGTAGCACATTCAGTTCTAAAGGTGATCATATGGCTTTGGGTTCTAGTCACATATCAGGCTCCTGGATTCATTTCCCATTACTGACATTTATTTTGTTTTATTTGTTTGTTTATTTATTCATATCTGTTTATCAAGGTACTGCACTGATCAATATCAACCAACTTCAGGCAGGCCCAGGTGAAATATAAAATATAAAAAATACAGAAATGTAAGTAATAACAGAGTAGTTCAGACTTGTTACATAGAAAAAAGCTGTTTCTATACATTCAAGTGAACATGCACAGTCTAATGTGAAGTCAAGTATAATAAGGCGAAAACCAATGAGCGGGTGTGGGTATATTGAAGATTTACCCACGTTTGGTGTGGTTTGATTATGAGGTCAAAGCATAATTGATTAAACAAAGCTAGTCATGGGTAAATCCTCATATACCCACACCCATGAGTCAGTTATTGCTATAATACAGTGACATTATTTAAGAAAAACATTCCTTAATTTTCTTAAATAATGTCTTTGTATAATGGAGCTGTAGTGTTCCTCCACATTGTTTTCTCATTTTTCTACATTTGCTGAAGTAGTGCGCATGTGTATGGAGCTTAAGTTCCTACACTTGCACAGTACCTCACTGCTGTTGAAAACAAGCAATGGAGAAAGGAAGATCTCTGTTGTTTTTTTTTTTTTTTTTTTTTTTTTAATACTATAAAATCCAGACAGTTTAGAGATAAGAGAAATACAGGACAAAAATGCAAGGAAAATCAGATATGTTTCTTTAGTTTTGCATAATGTACCTGGTTTTCCTTGTATTACTCTGTCCTCCATTAAAACCTCTCAACATCTTAGTTCAAGAAATATCACAAAGCTTAAAGTAACTGGGGACCAAGTCTCTGAAATAAGGATCAATTATAAATGATGATCTTATAAATTTAGCAAGCTGCTAGAATAACAGGATTTACTACTTCCATATATGCACTTTGGTTTCTTGTTTCTTATGTCCCTATCCTCACTTAATTTTTAGACCCATTCTCAACTATCCTTGTCCCTCCCATACTGCTTTGCACTATTCATAATCACAACCCTCCATCATAGTACCTATCTATTCCACATTGTATTTTTACTTTTCCCAAATAAACCTTATTTTGTCTACATCATTATATTCTAGCCCTTCATACCCCTCTACCCCTCACATACCAGAAAAGATTCCAGGATAACCTAACTCTCTTCTTTTATAGAAAATACTTCTCTCCTTACCTGTCCTCAACCAGCTTTCAGAATCCACCACCACTCAATCTCCTACTGCCCTGCAACTTCTTGTTTCCTTTTTCATTGCTACTTCCTCACTCCATGACATCTATAAAATACAGATTCCTGTACTTAATTATGCGACTCCTCAGCTTATTCTATCTTCTTTTTTTCCTACTGTGCTATGTTTCATCTGACCACAACAAAGTTAATATATCTCAGCATCTCTCCAACTCCGTCCCAACCAACTAACCATACATCCTCTCTATACACATTGCACCAATCCTACTTAATATTGCTCCTCACCTTTATTCCAAATATAGACTGATTATTTGCACATCAACTCAAACCAAAACAAAATTAAGTGCAAGAATCGTCACAAAAACAAGTATGCATAGTTCCCCAATAACCTAAAATCCTTCTAGGAGAAGGAGGAAATATACACCATAATCTTGGACACACCTGTCACAATGAAAACAAACATAATTCTCTCTCACACACTTCTCTAACCCAACAACAGTCAATCCCCAACACTAGCGATCTAATTTTTTTTGCAAAACCTGTTAGAAGCATAATAAATAAACTTACTGAACTGAATGCCTGGATTGCCCAACATAAGCCTGATGTTCTTGCTGTAACTGAAACTGGGCTTAAGACCAGCATTAATGCCGCTGAAGTTATACCTCCTGGCTATAATTTCATCCATAATGACCAGATAGAAAGGAAAGTTGGTGGTATTGCTTTAATCTCAACACCTACCACATTTCCCGTTATAGCAGACAAATACCAAAATGCAGTTCAGCAGAGCTTCTTAATGTTTTCCTCAAAATAAACAATTATAAACAAATATGTATTACTGTGTTTTTCATCCCTCCTGGCGACAATACAGCTATACTGGAAGATATCTTACATTGGATATCCATAACATTTCCACAAGAAAAAAATATTACTAAGTGATGTTGATGTCAATTGCTTGGACATAAACTCTAACTCTCCTACATCTAGCATGAACTTCTATGGTTGCACACACAACTAATTAATATCCCCACACATTATAGCAAGACATCAAGTTCACTTTACACTGGATCCTAGTATCAGCCTCTAGCAAATACACCACCACAGATACAATGTCAGACTCTCTCAGTGATCATTCCCTAATCTATACCACCAAACATCCCACACATCCAGTTAAGCAGCATATTTATAAAACAACAGGCAGCCTTTCCAAGTTTACCCCACAAATGTTCATCACTACACTATTATCTATTAACTGGAACTTCTTAAAATTCCTCCCCATAGATGATGTTGTAAATGAATTCAATACAACTTTTCTAAATATCCTAAATAGCTTTGCACCTCCTAGAAGGAAAGGACTAAAAACAAATAATCCAACTTGGCTATCCAGAAACAGGAGAATGCTAATGCAGGATAGAGAAAAAGCATGAAAGAATGCAAAAAATACAAAATACCTCAATATCTTGAACACTTAAAAATGCTTTGGAATTGTACTAAAACTCACATAAATTAAGACAAAAAACTACACTATAATAACTTTCAGAATAATTTTAAACACAACCATAAAAAAATTTGGTCATCATAAATCTTACATCCTGGCCCAAAATTCAACCCAAACCCCTCTCCCAATAACTCACCACTTAAAACTGCAATACAGTTAAACTCTTATTTTAGAGATAGTGCAGCATCTCTAACCAAGCAATCCTCAAAATCTAATCCCAAAACTGCCCAACAGCCCTGTATCATCACATCCACTTTCACCTTCAAACCTGTGACCACATCCTATATAAAACTACTCTTAAACAAACTTAAACCATGTGCTTCTTCAGCTGATGACCTTCCAAGTGAGTACCTAAAAATAGCAACCAATAGCATTGCCTATCCTGTCTCAAACCTTATGAACAGATAAATACAGAAATCCCACATTCCCTCTCTCTCTATGGGAAAAGTCACACATTATCCCTCTGCACAAAGGAGGAAATTCAACAGCAATTAATAACTTTAGACCTAATATCAATCTTATCTCCCCTTACCAGAACACTTGAAAGATGTATTCAAAAACAATTGTTAGACTATCTCCTGCAGTAAGAACTCCTATAGGTTCATAGGTTCATAGGTTCATACTAGGCTATCTGCCCAAGGGCATTTATAAGCCTGGCCCATAGTTATGTGGCTTTCGCCACCCCTTTAGTTTGAATAAAAACTATGCCTATCATTTTTCTGTGCCTCTGTCAAGCAGTGACACTGAAGTAATCCCTGGGGTATATCTGCGATCTCCCATCCATTGGTCAAGATTCCTCTTGAACAAGGCCAGCGAGGTGCTCTGCCTCACATGTACCGGGATTTTGTTCCACAGCATAGGGAGTCTCTGGGTGATGAATCTGTCCCTCCAGCACGTTCTATTTATAACCGTGTCAAGGTTTAAGTCTCCCGCCCTTGTGGTTCTGAGGGATCTAGATTTTTTGAGGTGAAGCATATTCATCAAATCTGGGTTTGACATGGCCTTATATGTCAGGCACAGGTCACCTCTGAGCAAGCGGAATGAGACTGAATAGAGCTGGAGTTCTTTCAGTCGGGCAGCATAAGACATATTTTTGAGACCCTTTATCCTTTTGGTGAGGAACTTTTGTGGCCTTTCAAGCTGCAGCAGGTGTCTGGTCAGATATATTCCAAACGGGGCATTGTACTCAATCATAGGTCTAATGAGTGATGAGTACAGGGGGACGATGACCTCCCTTGATCTAGATGTGAATCCCTTCATGATCAGGTGGGCGATATAGAAGGTTTTCCTAACTACTTTAGCAACATGAGTGTCAAACGAAAGGCTACTGTCAACTTGGGTCCCCAGATCCCTGATGACTTTTTCTGTGCTCAGTGGATTGCCACCTATATGGTAGCTAGGGGTAACCTTGTTTTTCCCAAAGGGTATGACTATGCATTTTTTGGCGTTTAACTTCAGGCCATGGCTCTGGCACCAGTTATCCATTTCTGTGAGGCCCTTCTGGAGGATATCTGTGTCAGATGTGTTTTCGACTATAGCGCCCAGTTTGCAGTCATCTGCAAACTTTGTCAGCCATAACCCTCCTGTGTTTGCTTGAACTTCAGAAAAGTAGATGCCGAACAAGAGTGGACCCAGGACTGAGCCCTGTGAGACACCACTTGTGACAGGCTTTGAGTCTGACATGGCTCCAGCAACTCTGACCCTGTGGGTTCTGTCACTTAGCCAGTTTGCAACCCATCTTGTGATGTATGGGTTTACATTCAAGCTGATGAGTTTTTCAATGATACCTGAGTGGGGTATTGTGTCGAAGGGCTTTGCCAGGTCGAGGTAGGCTGTATGGACTGCCTTTCCCTCATCAATGGCCTTGGTGACTATCTCGAAAAAGTCAACCAAGTTTAAGAGGCAGGATCTGCCTTCGACAAAGCCAAACTGGGTTGGATCCAAAGTCTGCAAGTTCCCTATGTCTTTATTTATGAGTTCCATTATGATCCTCTCCATGGCTTTGCAGATAAGGCTTGTCAAGCTAATGGGGTGGTAATTTCCAGGGTCTGTGGAGGCACCGCCCTTATGAAGTGGGACCACAGTCGCCGTGCGCCACTCCTTGGGTACGTATCCTGAGGTGAGGCTAAGATTAAACAGCTGTCCTAACTGTGGGTTTAATTCCTCGTTGAGTTCATGAAGCACACAGCCGGGGACACCATCCGGTCCCATGGATGCTGTGTTTTGCCTTAGTGAGGGCAGTTCTCACCTGGGCGTTGGAGATGTTTGGGGCTACAATCCTCTGGAATAGATATCTCTCCTTTTGGGGGAGAAGTTTGCACTGAACCTGTCAGCCAGTATGTTAGCAATGTGTGTAGGTTCAGTAATTTTCACATCATTTTGAACTAATTCTGAGCATATCTGGGAGTTTCCTCCTAGGTTTCTAACATAGCTAACGAAGGCCTTATGATTGTCTTTAGAGTCCTTGGCGATTTTTCTCTCAAAATTTGCCTTGGATGATTTTATGAGAGCTCTTAGTTTTTTACTTATAATGATCAAAGGTGTCTTACCTTTCAAGGATTTTGCTCTATCTTGTAGTAGCTTCCTCCTTTTGTTGTAGAGCTTGTTTATGGCTGGGGTCCACCAGACTGGACGCTTGCCTTTGGTACAGAGAGTCTTAGTTTTGTTTGGGATTGCCTGATCCATGCAGTCCTGTAGGTGCTGGTAGAAGGCATTTGTAAGTGATTCAGCAGTTTGAGTAATGTTTACCACTGGCTCAGGGGCCTTAAAGGAGACCACACTAGTTTTTAGAAGTATGAAATCGGCTTTTGAGAAGTTTTTCACTGTGGTCTTCTTTGTTTCAGGTGGCGGCGGGATGAGGACCTCCAGTGAGATTAGTTTATGATCTGATCTCACCAGTGAGGGGTATACTTCCGGTGTTGAACATTTTGATCCCATGTTCGTGATGATGAGATCAAGTATGTTTTCTCCTCTTGTGGGGATGGTGACTAGTTGTTCCATGGCATTTGAGTTTATGAACTCCAGGAATCTTTGGGTTAGAGTGTTCGGGCTTGAGTAGTGTTCCCAGTCTATATTAGGGTAGTTGAAGTCACCTAGTATGATGGTGTTTGGAGATACATTTATCCCCTCCAATGTTTTCTGGAAGGCCATGTGAGGTTCCTGAGTTTGAGAGGGTGGCCTGTAACATGCTACAAATTGCAGAGCAGTCTTGCCTATGGTTAATTGTACCTGGATGGTCTCCGATGCATCGTGCATTGCCACCAACCTTGAGGTGTGGGTGTCCTTTATGAATATGGACACCCCCCTCCTTTCTTGGTGTTGTCCGGATTTTGGGGCCGGAACGCATGATATGAGGTGAAACCTGTTAGTGCTGAGGTGCTCTCAGGAGCCTTGAACCAGGTTTCTGTCACAGCACAGACATCAATGTTCTCCATATTGAGAAGGGCCTTGAGTGCGTGCATCTTGAGAGTGAGACTTCTGGCATTGAGCAGCATTACCCTTAGTTTTTTTCCTTTTTGGTGTTCTAGGGTGGTAGGTTTAGAATTTGAGCCTTACCTAAAAAAGGCACTATGGGGGTGGCAAGAGCCTTTGCCAATATCCGGAAGCCCAGGGGTGACAGGTGCAAGCCGTCCCTTGCGAAGCAGCGTGGCTTGTCCAGCATGTCATCCCAGGCAGACAGACATTGGATCCCCTTTGAATGATACCAGAATTTAAGCCAATTATTAAAGCTGATCATCTTATCACTGTATTGTGGCATCATTCTAGGTGAAGGTAGGATACTGCTCAAGGTCAGGGTCATACCTGCCTGGGCTACATAATCAGAGAGCTCCTCGATGTCCCTTTTCATGTAGTCCAAGGAGGTACGCCTCAGGGCGCTTGACACCAGCGTGGACAATGACTGAGTCGTACTTGTACCTGCTGTTGAGAGACCTGAGTGCTTGCGTTATGTGGCGGATTCTAGCGCCCGACATGCAGCTTACTGTGACCTTCTCCTTACTCAGTCTGGTGAGCGGGACGTCAGTGTGTCTGACTATGGAATCACCAATGACAAGTGTGTCTGGCATTTTGTTTGGCCTTAAGGGCTGTGACTGTTTGACACTCTGACTGTGTGGTCTATGTGTTGCATGTGTTGGGTCGTGAGGTGGTAGTTGTTTGGGTGTCTGCTTTGGTGGCCTCTGCTGTTTTGGTAAATTTTTGATCAGATCCTCTGAGTATGTCTTTGTGTAAGTATGTGTATGATTTGAAGTTGTGATGGTACCATGTGTGACTGGGTATGTACTGTGTGTGGTTACCTTCTCCTCCTGTCTGGTCTTGCCAGTCCTATGTTGAGAGAGCTCAGCCTCCAGTTTGGCCGTATAGTTGCATCTCTCGCATGTATTTGTGTTTTGTGGGAGAAGGAGAGGATTGTCTGTGTACATGAGGCAATTGTAACATTGCCTCAATATTCCCAGGTTCACCAGTTGAGCTGGAGAGGACACTAGCAACTGATCCCTCGACATACTAGAAGTAGTAGATAAAGAGACTTTCAAAGGACTCCAGGGGAAGTGGGTTTTAGGCTGGTGAGGTACTATCTATAATAAGAGTGCTTTATCAAGGTGCAAGTACTGTAGGAGTAAGTGCTAGGCTTTACAGATAGAGAATAGTCTACTTGGGAATCAAGTAGAGATGAACTTTTCAGTTATAGGATATGCTGGTTAGATCAGCAGTACAGCTCGAGGAAGGTAGTTCTAAGGGAAAATTTGAAGAGTGGAATTTAGATGGCCCGAATAGTTTAACCTTGTTTAACCGCCGCTGCTCTTGTGTGCAACAGTGGCAACTCAGCGCTAACGCGCGTTTAGCGTGTTTTATAGCAGGGGCTGAAGGGAGCTAGGAATTGGCCCAAAACGACCAATGGACTACTAGTTTCTGGCTGAAACTTCACCAAATCGGACAAAAAGGCCGCTCAGTGCTTCCCACTCCCACTGGTAAGCAAAGAAACTTCCCTCCTTCCTAATAAGGCAATGGATCAGTAACAGGAACTAAAAACAAAGCCCAGGGATCAGCAACTCTGAAACTGGACTACTCTAGTTCAGTAAGGTGGGAAAACAAGAGATTTTTGTTTTATTACAGAGATAAGGAAAAAAACAGACAGTAAATGCTATAAATGCTGTAAATCGGCTAGCGCACTTTAGTGTGTAGCCTACAGAAACAATTTGCAACAATTAGTAACTTAAAGTGCAATAAACAGTGTAAAATGCAGAAATCACTTAAAGTAGCAGTAAAACAGGTGAAATGCAGTCGCTAGCTTAATAACAGTGGGAAAGCCACTGTACCCTAAGAAACATGTTTTTTGTCCTTCCCATAGTACCTGCACCACTCTGCTAATGTATATAGATACTGTCAATAAAGCTAGAGATAATGGCAAACTATTCCCTTCCTTATTTCTAAACTTGATTAAAGCATTTGACACAGTTTGTCACAACAAACTTCTACTTCATATGTCCTCTCTAGGTCTCTCCCAGACCACCCCTCTGTGATTTAAAAGCTACCTCTAAAATAGGTATCAGTCAGTAAAATGGCACTCCATGCTCTGTCCTTACCTCCCAGTCACCACCAGTGTAGAAACAAGGTTATGTCCTTGGTCCCCTCCATTTTAGCATTTTCACCAACACCCTCTACACATCTACACAACAGGCCACCCTAATTCAGTACTCAGATTCCACTCTTATTTACACATCTGATAACAAGGTACAACTCCAAAAGAACTATTCAGGAAGTTTTAACAACCACTAAAATGTGGCTTTGTAACTCACAACTCATGGTCAACCAAAAAAAAAAAAAAAAGACCAAACTACTACTTTTTTCCCAAACCCCTCTCTTATGAAAGATTTAAAGTTCTCTCTTGATAATGCAACGATTGAAGTCACTTCTCTTAGAAAATTTGAAGCTTTTCTCCCTGGGCCTGCGCTGAAAATGGACATATTTCCAGTTCGACTATCTCGGTCAACAAATGTAAAATAAATAAATAAATAAAATAAATTATTAGGGGTGATATTGGATCATAATCTTATATTCGACCTGCATATAAAAAAATTGCATACAAAAAAATATCATCACAAACTAAGGATGCTTTACAGAGCCAAAAACTTTCTCACTGAGGCAACTAAAAGTACACTTGCCACTACTTAAATCCTTTCAACAGTTCTTTATGGTTATCCCATCCTTACCTCCAGGCTTCTCAAAAATTAAAATGTGGACAATGCTATAATAAAGTTGCTAAATTTTCAGCAAATACCCCCTTTCAGACCCCACCACTGTATAGTACTGAAAAACCTAAACTGGTTAGAATTGCCTCATCAACTAACATATACACAGCTTCCTACCAACCATAAATTATCCAGCATCCATCTGCCTGTCCAGCCTTAAAAAAAACATTCTACACAACTATGTTCCTAGTTGGTTATTGGGGTCTATATTGCCATGTCAACACAAAGCTGTTCATTGAATGCCCTTACGTTGACACATGTACACCGGAATACCTAAATGTCGAACAACCACAAAAATCGCTTGGCCATTGTTGGAAATTTCCTATTTCCTCCACTGTAGTGCAATCTTGGACTTGATATATTTATGTAAGCGAGTGTGGGGGGCAAAGCCCCCACTTCATTGTGTCTGTCAGTTTGTTTTGTTTTTTTGTTGGCCCTGCAATTTTTTCTCCTCTGGAAAAAAAAATCCCTTTTGTGGCCGTTCAACATATAGGTATTTTTGTGCACATGTGTTGATGTAAGGGTGTTCAATGAACAGCCCTGTCAACATGGTAATATAGATGCGGTTATTGCAATTCAGTGACAAAGAGCTCCTGTCATTCTACAAACCTATCAAATCTGCTGGGTATTGTTTGTACTCGTACAAGGTTGCTAAGCCCTGGAACACCTTATTATCTGTATCCATCAGGTCAGTATCCTCCCTTCCATCTTTCAAAACCACTCTTCCAAGCTAAAATGTTGCTCTGTTCTTGCTCAAAACCAGGATAAACTATATCCTTAAATGTGAGTAAGTACATTTTCATTCCTTATACCTCCTTACTTTCCCTTCTTGACTTGCTTTCTTACTTTTATTAAATTCTCTTCCCTGACTATCTCTCCCTCTCTAAATATACCATAAGCCTGTTTTTCAGGCATTTCATATTGCAATTCCTGATTGTATTAGACTAACTTACCTTTAAGTTCTCTGCAAACTGTCTAAAATTTCTTTAAATATTAAGTGATTGTCATATAACTTGTGCAGATTCTTAATCAATGTTTTTACATTATGTCTAATTTGTTATAATTATTTAAACTGCAAATGTTTTTGTTTTATTTTTGAAGATTGTAAAGTTTTTGTTCTTAAAATGTTTTCTAATAATTTTGCACTTTTCTCCCTGGTAATCATATGTCAATAAATACCTAAAGGAAGAAAGAAAGGAATTTGTGCTATTGTGCATTTCCTGAAGGATATGAATTCTGAAACCGAAATGCATGTCATTATTTTGTGCCTTTACTCCTCAGTGATTTGTTAGAAAACCACACATTTATGATATATAGTTCAAAAATATGATGCAAAATTTTGGATATCATGAAAATTTGGACAGTTGAAATGTATTCCTCTATAGCATATACTAATAGAAGAAAGTCCTGTCATTCTTCAGTGACTGGATTATATGCTTGATTTGCAATAGGCACACTGGTTGGGCTAACCCATCAGCATGCACATATTTGAATACTAATGAGCTATCATTGTATAATATACCATATATATAACACTATCTAAAGTGGGTCAGATTTCAGTAAATCTTGACAGTGAAGATGAGACTTGTAAAGGAGACTGGGATAGAGTTTTTAGGTGATATGTCCTGTTCTGAAGCAGGAGGATTTTGCTTGGATGAAGAAGTGCTTTTTGAACTGTATTATGATGCATTATGAATTTGGAAAAAAATATTGATTTCCTTTAGGTCAATGGGGAGAGCTTGCCAAAGTGCAGATACCTAAGAACAGAAAGCATGTGTAAGTGCTGCAGAGTTTGGTTCTAGGGGAATTGAGAGTTGGTGTGATTTGAGAGTAGTGTCACAAGTTGTATGAAGAATTTTTTTCATAATGTCTAGCTGCATGATGAGCAAGTGAGTGGAGCTGGAGTAACTTGTAGAAATGGGATCCAATCAGTAGGTTGTGTATAATCCTGATTCTATGATAAAACATAACTACACAAGCTTTTGCAGGAGTCACCATGTGTTTGTTGATAACCCTAGACAGGTTGCATTTCATATCAACAATATAAGTAATACTGACACCTCTAACTTAAATTACACCAATACAACAACAGGCCTGTTTTTGGGTGGTATGACATGAAGTCTGCCCAATGGTCTTAAATTTGGTCTGACAAACAACACCATAAACCAAACAAATCCTGCCACTTCATGTGCAGTACCATTATGAATTGTATTCTAGAGTTATCAGTGGGAAAGTGTAAACAAAAGGGGGGCTGAGGCTAAAAAGGAGCTATCCCAGCAGGCTGCCATCAGTCTGTTATCCCCTTCTCCAATTTTTTTTTTTTTAATATAACTAAGATGGGCAGATAGGCTTAATAACTAAAATTTAGCAAACAGGCTTAAGGCTGATAGTTTAATTTTAAACAAACCCAGAACCAAACCCATTTCATTGCAATGATGAAGGTCCCAAAGGATAATGTAGACTGACTATTGATGGCCCTGTATTTCTAATTTTTGGAAAAATAAATTGGTGAAATGTTTCATTTAAGCAGTATATATTGAAGCAGAATAGCAAGTCACCCACAATACCAACACCCAACAATCCAAGCAATTTTGTAGATGCATTCTCATTTCAGACAGTGCCAAAACAAACTATTGCAAAACTATTAAAGACATTGAAATCCACTTCACTGGCAGCAGATAACTTGCTACCAGACTATTTAAAGTTAACAGCAGAGGATTGCCTTCCCTGTGTCAATACTTATAAACCACTCTGTAACAGAACAGTATGGCCCAGCTATCTGGAAAATTGCATATATTACACTATTACACAAAGGAGGCAATTCAACAGAACTAACAAACTACTGTCCCATTGCTATACTTTCACCACTTTCTAAAATTCTGGAAAGATGTATCCACTTTTAGCTTCTTAAACGCCTTCTAAACAATAATCTCCTCTCATCGTGACAGCATGGAGTCCAACCATATCATAGCACTACTACAGCTCTTCTAAGTTTAATAGTATAAATAAATTCAGAGATAACGGCAAAATAGTGTCTTCCATCTTTTCGGACAGGTCTAAAGCATTCGATACAGTTTACCATCCTAAATTACTGTCCACGCTGAATAATCTTAATATCAACTCTGATGCTGCTAACTGATTTCAAGGTTATCTATCTAGCTGCCAGCAAGTTGTGAAATGTAAGCAAGATCTATCCCCACTCCTTCCTGTTACAGATGGAGTTCCTCAGGGTTCAATCCTAGGGCCCCTCCTGTTCAGCATATTCATAAATGATCTTAATACTGCCTCCTGTCAAGCATCTATCATACAATACGCAGATGATTCATCCCTCATATTTGCACCATCCACAATAACCCAACTTCTTAAAGTCAAACAAAAAGACTTCTCTGATGTTAAAACATGGCCAGCAAACTCACAACTCATTCTCAACCTTAACAAAACTAAACTTATGATCTTTCATCCATCTAAACCTACTAACTTCACAGCTAACTTTTATATCACTACCAGTAATAATACTAGGATTTTCCCAGATTCCCAAACAAAACTACTAGGTATCATAATTGAAACAGACTAAAATTTGACATACACATTTCTAACACAATCAAAAAGGTTCACAAAAAAATGGGAACAATGTATAGAAACAAAAAATTCTTAACAGACGCTGCAAGAATAACCATAGCTAGAACCCACCTTCTCTCCTCATTCTTATATGCATCCCCCATACTTACCAACCTCAAAATGTCAGAACTAAGTAAATTAGAATCATTTTGCAATAAGATTGCCAAATTTCCAACAGATTCCACACATTCAACCCATCACTGTCAATGCCTTAAAAATCTTTCTTGGTTGGAACTATCTCATGTTATGAACCATAACTAATTAATAACGGCTCACAAAATAATGTGCAATCCTGACAACGTACCTCCCCTAAAAATCTTCTACAACCCTATTCTAACATTTGTAATCTTTGATTATCTAACAAAGACTTACTCCAAGTAACCAAAGTATCCAATACAGAAGGTAATTGTCTTTACTTTAACTTTGTTGCCAAAAAATGGAATAACCTTCCACATAGTATTAGATCCATAAGCAATGTTAATCATTTCAAAATAACTCTTGGAAGACACTTATTTGAATCCTGGTTTTGCACATGTAGCACTCCATACAATTTGGCTGTACTTACTAACTCTGTTAACATATCCCTTCTAACAACACTACTTCTCTATAAGTAGTTGCATTCCTAGCTGCAACTCTCACCATGGAAGTATTAGTAATTATGCACTACGTTGCCTAAGTGATTCTCCCTACTTAATTTCCTAACTAATGTAATATTATCCACATATATAAGTTCAACCATATATTTGTCTATACTCAAGTGTTTAAAGTATTGTTCTATTTGATGCTATGTATATATTTGTTTTAAAATTTTTATCATGTAAATGTGTTAACACTCATTTTTTTATGTATAATTTATATTACTTGATGTGATGACTTTGTATATAAGCTTAGGCTGGAGCATTTCTTCCTGGGCCTCTGCTGAAAATGGGCACTGTCAGGGTCAGACCATCCTGGTAAACAAATTTAAAATAAATAAAAATAAAATAAATAAATATGTCCACCTGATGCTTTTATCTCATGGATTCCAAAACCATGATGTTGATATATTTCTCCAGTCATCCAGATTCCTTTCGGTATCAGGGTGACATGTGCATCTGCATATGGAGCTAACATTTTTAATTGCTAAACCTGTAATTGAGAAAGTGCATCAGCTAATTTTCTTTTAGATCCCTTAATATGTTCTGAAGTAAAGGACAGGTTGATCTTCAATTAAGGAAGCACTAATGGTGTTTGAATAAACCCCTATATTTATGGATTACTTTTTAACAATGAACTCTACTATTGCTTTATTGTCCAATCTGAATATTAAATGCTTGTTATAAAATTGATCTTAATATATATGAATTGAAAATAATATTGGGAAAAAAATCTAAAAATGTAATGTCCCCTCCCCTTTCCTGCAGCCAATGTTTTGGTCGTTTATCGAAAACCACTGTCCATCATAGTAACCTGTCATGCAAAATTCACCAGAAGCATCAGTGAACAGCTGGATATTTTCACTTGGTAATCAATTAACTTGCCAAAAATGTAGAACAATTGCAATCAAGGGGGATATTACACCACAGTCTGGAGTCCCATCTAACTCTCCTGCTGATTCTTATGCTGTGCTGTTTTTTGTCCTCCATGTGGAAGGTCTGCTACAAACATGCTGTATGCTTTAAAAGGCACCATGGTGCTGCATGCAAAGTTGAGTTGACCCTGGAGCTCCATGACCTGTCTTGGGAGACTCTTTTTGACTTATGAAAGTTGTTAATGGTGATGGTAATTTAATTAACCTTTTCTTTTGGTAAGTGAAATCAACCTTAAAATGTGTAAATGTAAATTCCCAAAAATGATAGAACATTGATTGGTCATTCTAGTTTATCCTTATCTAGGGGCACATCTAATGACTTGCATAACCAATGAAAGCCTGTAAATCCTCCCTAGTTTGTGTCTTCCCATCTCCAATGAGCAAAAAGTCATTAACGTACTGAACCCCAACATAGGATTGACTCAATTGTTTCCAACACCAGAGAAGAATGTTACTGGAACAATCAAACACAGAGCAAGCCACTGGGCACCCCGTTGGCACAGCTTTGTCATAAAAAATACATACTATTGAATTCCATGCCCAGCAAATGCAAGTCATGTGAGCAGATGGGTAAGAGTCAGAATGCAGATTGCAAATCAACTGTTGCAATCCAAGAATCTTTAGTTCCTTTTATGATGGCTATTGCACCATCAACAGATGAGTAATGAACTCTGGAGTCTCTTTTATCTATGCCATAACTGATCAATAGTCCTTCTGGGTGTGACAAGTGATATATTAAATGGCAATCCCCTTGTTTCTTCTTGGGGACTAAACCTAGTACAGAAATGCTGAATGGCTCACATGGTGGTGCCTGGAATGGTCCCTTAATGCATCCATGCTAGATTTCCTTAAAAATAAGGGACTGAACTATTAATTCCTTTCCATTTATTGATGCTAGTATTTTGCAATGTAAATTTATGTACTTGGTGTTGGATCTTATGGCAAAGCCTTTGTTAAATCATTCAGTAATAAAATTAGCCATCTCTTTTGGAACTGAAATGAACTTGAGAAACATCAGAAATCTTTGTGGCAGCATTTCATGGTATGATATCTCCCCCCACAAACATTGCAAATGTGAGAAAATCTGCATGCAGGCCATACACTATTCCCAGAATTAAAGGCCCAACAAGATTTATGTTTGATGAGTAAGTCTTCCTCTTTTTGATTGGGTTAATTGTTTTCTTTGTCCACCATCACACTGAGTCATGCATTGGCATGTCTGGTTTCCCATTTTAATTCACTGTCTTTTGCTTTTAGTTTTCTAAACCTTTGGTCATAGTGACACTGAACCATTCCCCCTTTTTAAATATAGTCTTCCCTTACTGTAAGGAAATAACCTAGCAAGGAGATAGCCATAAAAGGATCCTTTTCTATACCTACAGCTATTAATATGATTGGATAAAATTATTTTTTTATACTGAGATGTCAGGAAAATCCCAGTCATGTAAAATATATGTTTTAATGATTGCATTTTATTACTTGAAAAAGCACTTTTTTCCTGCAAAAGAGCCTGTAATTAAAAATGTCCTCCTCTTAGGTGATTAATAAGATGTTACAGCTGTTTGCTTTCTTTAGGTCTTCTGAAATATTATCTGTCTGAGATTGTAATTACTTATTTTGTGGTCCACAGTATGATCCATAATAACATTTAGCTTCAATGGCTTAATGTCTGCTTGTGATAGGTTACCAAGATGTATTAATAATATGTTATTATTCACCTTTCAACCCAGTGATTTTTAGTACACTGTCCCACAAAATGCACCTGTTCATCATAATGCCTATCTTATGTCAAACTATTACCAATGGATGACTTTTTTAACAGCAATGCTCAAGACTTGTCTCTTACTTTTCAGGGTGCACATAAATTATAAATGTTATTTATGTATCTCCATGTCTTCATCCTTCCAGTGCATGCAGACTCCCTTTATCATCACATACATGCCTTGCTGGCATTAGTGTAAGACATCACATGCATGGGCATCAATTCCACCATCATCTACATGATTCTACAGATTAATGGAAGCATCTGACAATCCTTTATCTCAAATGCTGAAATCACCATTCTAAAAGAAACCTTTTCATTTCTCAACAGCATTATTCCATTATAAATCTCTACCAGTATCTGGCTCAGTGTTAGCTATCATAGCAATAACCCACGCCTGGGTGTGGGTAATGCTGGATTTACCCATGGTTGGTGTGGTTTGGTCATAAGGGCAAAGCCCAAGTGGCCAAACAAAGACAACCGTGGTTAAATCCAGCATTACCCATACCCAGAAGTGGGTTATTGCTATTATACAATGATATTATTTAAGAAAAAAAAATTACTTTTCTTAAATAATGGCATTGTATAATGCCTCCTTGTTGCCCTTCTGCATCTGTCTGGTATTCTGCTGCAGTTCTGCTGTACTGTGCATTTGTATGCTTACGCAGTACATCAGAGCTGTGGGTGGAAGCAACGGAGAAAGCAAGATCTCCATTACTTTTTACAAACTGTCCCTCTATGTTAAAGGAGTTTAACATAGTGAGACAGCTTTAAAAAAAGCAACTGAGAATCTCCATTGCTTCTTTTAAAGCTGTCTCACTATGTTAAACCCATTTAACATAGCAAGACAGCTTTAAAAAAAGCAACGGAGAAAGGAAGATCTCCATTACTTTTTTTAAAGCTGTCTCGCTATGTTAAAGTCCTTTAACATAGTGAGACAGTGTGTAAAAAGCAACAGAGATCTTGCGTTCTGTTGCTGTAAAAAAGACATACTAATGGAAAAAGTCCGGGTGACTGGACCTTTTTCCATTAGTATAAGTCTGATTTACATTGTGCACGCTGACCAATCAGCATGCACGTTTTAGAATATTAATGGGGGGGGTCATTGTATAATATCTTTTTTTTAATGTTTCATTATCCAACCCGCCAGACAGTATAGTACTTATAGCATTATAAATATTTTTATAATCCACTGCACACTCTTCAGTTACACTGTCATTCTGCTCATCCATCGCTGATGCATTCTGCTTCATTCTTCCAATAACAAGCATATTGCAGCACCTCTGTCCAATCATTAGGGCCATCTCCACCTTGTTTTATTTAAATTTACCATAGTAACTATGAAATCTACCATAGATCTCCCCAGAAAAAGTGGTCACAGACATAATGTGCACTAAACCAGTCAACAAAGCATTTTTACTTCTATGTTAAAGAACTGTATAACTATCCCACATTAGATTACATTGATTTTCAACCAAATAGGCATTCACCTATCTAGAATAAGTCAACTTTCATGTAGTTGATTCAATCATCCATTATTCAAATAAATAGACATTCAGTGAAGTGTAATAGTTACACAATGCATAGCAAAATGTTACATTCACAGACCAAATATCATGCTCAATCAATACATCTTGCAAGACTTACTTTACATCCAAGTTCATATAACCACAGATAAAAAGTTAAAGACACTGTTTTACAAAAATCATTGAAAAGATATAGATACTTACATAGTTTTCAACTATTCCAAAAGTTTTGGCTTTAAGTGAGCCCTGAGAAGATAAGTTCACGAATGGATAGATTTTTTATCCTGAGCCTTATTGGCGAAAGAAAACTTGATATAGTTACTTAATTCCTTTTTGAAGGAATGACTTGTTTGTTAAGTCTGAGAGAGTTTATTTAATTGGCATTTAAGTCTAGCAGATATGAAGTCCTCATATTTTATTTGTCTTATTTATTTATATATTTCTTTAATCGGTAGTTATACTAGTCTTAGAAACCTTTTCATGTATGACCTCACCCCGTTAGCAGAATGTTAACTTTTTCAATACTGATTTACAATATTATCAGAGTTGAAAAGGTTATTATCCAAAGGCATAATACAGATTTTACAATGTGAATACGCAGGTATGGATATACAGATACAGGAAATATTACAGTACAATAAAAAATAATACAGCATAAAGATATAGAGTCAACAAGCAGTACAATGCAAATATCAGACAAGTAGTTGTACTATTAATATTTTTAGGCTTTGAAGAAAGAAAAAAGTTAATTAATTTCAGAAGACTAAAATTTTGAGAATGAAATGGAAATCATGTTATAGACATTGTAGAAATATTGTGCTAATGTAAGTGGCAAAATTTCTGTTGTCAAAGCAGTGTTTTTTTAGATCTATATTAAAATAGTTTGAGAGAAATAATGAACTTGATGTCTTTAGGTAATTAGTTCCAGTAATCTGAAGCTGTTTTACAAAAATCTTTCTCAGCTATGGTGCTGGTATATGGAAGTTTGAAGAGAAAGTCAATTTCTACATATTTTAGTAAATATTTTAGGGAAAATATGTGTCCCTTTAGTGAAGGAATTTTCTAAGAAGCAGACAGAACATTCCTTTAGTAATTTAAAAGCAACTAAGTTTAGGAGAAAGGTGGCTCAGTGCTTAATGGCCTACAATATTATATTTCCAGATATCAAGGTCACAGTCAGCTTTTGATGTTATATGTAGAATTTGAATACAGGCACAGCTTTGCAAATTAGCTGCAGAGGCATCTTATTTAAGTCCCATGCATTATGTATTCCTGACCTGACTGACAGAAATCATTTCTCAATCTACCCAATATTGCATGCTCACTGTGTTGATATCATCAGAAATTCAAGAGTGAATTGTAGGATGCATACAGCCACTTCACCTGTCATCTGTAACATGTATTTTATCATAAAGTATTGCCAACATCAACATGTGTATGCAAGTGTAAGAAAAATGACTTACATCATTTATTTAAATATGGTAACACTATGCACACTCTGGATTACAAGTCCTTTCTCTGTGTGAACCAGGATCAGCAAAATGACTGAAGTGACTTGGCCATGTTTATATACTATGTAAATGCTTGCAGTTAGAGTCAAACAAATAATTATATGGACTGTTGTACAATTACTTAATTATTAGATTATGCTGTCAGCTTCACTTTATTTTAGTTGTTTGGTAAAAGGAGATAATGCTTTTTGGCTTATAGCATAGCTCGCACATGATTAGGGACACATTTTAACAGAATTAGGGACAAATACAGAAATAATTAGGGACGATCAGGGACACTTTTAAAATATTAATACTATTTACTCGAGACACTGACAAAATAACAGAATGAGAGTTAATATACATTTTCTGATGTTAAAGAAGTGTTTAACTCTAATTATTTTTCACCACCTTTTCTTCAAAAAGCCACTAGTTTTGGGATAGATTAAAAAGAACAGAGGTGAAATTTGAGTCAAAATCAGCGATGTCCCTGAAAATTGGAGACAATTGAGGGGTATGGCTTATGATGATTAATTTTGTGAATAATGCTACAGTAATGTAGCCAGATAATGGATTCTGCAGTCCTACAACAACTTTTGAGCAGATTGTGAAATACAAATCCAGGGGGTTCATTTCCTTAGAAATGTTGAGAACTCAGTGATATTGTCCCAGAAGGGAACTCTATGTGTATCACTGAAGTATCAAACACTGTACATATTCATATATTTGTAGTCATTGGTAGCTGACAGCAACAGTTTTGCAAATATCCTGTAATCCGTAAAATTGGACTGTGTTTCATAATTCTCAGCATACGAAGATCAGTTGTAAGTGAGGAATGGAGGTTAAAAATTATAAGCACGCATGTTCTAACAAAAAATCTGCAAGGCACTATATAATTTCACTGGTTTGACTACATGGTAAACACTGTCCCAGGATTCATTATGGGTGCACACACACATCATTCTGAAGCAAAGACAATCATTCACATTAGCACAATGAACAGCACTGATAATTAAATATGCAAAAAGCCAAGCCACATGACCCAATGAGAAGCCTCATATCCAGACCTCAGCAGAGGCTCACAGCCATGGTGAGGTAAGAAAGTGCCTCAACTTATGTGTATGCATGATATAAACAAAAGAGATTGCACAATGAACCTGAGAAACAGAAGTGAGTGGGTTGCCAATTAACAACATCAGATAAGTAAACAAAGAATATATTAGTAAGGGAAGCCTATCAATAAGTGTAAAATAAGGTTGATTCTTGTTGTATGCTGCATTGAGTGAACTGTAGGACATGCTGAACAGTACTGGCATTGTTATTCTCATTAACAGTCATTAAATGGTCAGGAGGGAAAAAATGTATTAAAAATATAGATATGTAAGATTTTGTAAATTCCACAGGGGCATATCGCTCAAACTCACAATACCAGCATACTCATCAAATACAGATAAATGTGTGGACAATTGCACAGACTTTGGCAAAAGTTGTATATACTGCTGCAAGTTGTGGAAGTGGATACAGTAATAGTTGCAGCAGTAGCATGCATGTTGTGAATGTTAGGAAGTGAGACACAAAAAGAGCAATCATTAATGATTGCAATCTTCAAAGATATTGCTGCAGGAAAAAAAAAGCAAATATGAAGTGGAACAACAAGTAACTTATTATGATGCATATGTTGGAATAGCTGTGGAAATTAAAAAAAATGATGAGATGTATGTACATAGGAGTCATGTGACATCAACAAACCTGTACTGTGAGTATTACTGAAATTGCATTTATCCTCAGGTCTTGGTGAGTATATTCACAAGGTGGACCCCGTTTTTCATAAAATCTCACCAAGATAACACTGAAATAGCGACTGTATTTTATATAGCATATATCATGGACAGAAGTAGGTCAAAAATTAAAAAAGATGGCTGGGTACACAAGACCCGAGATAAAAAAAAAATTTCCAAATCATGGTAGGTACATTGGTGCCAGGACTGGAAAATATGACAGTGTAGAATTCTCAAAATATGGAGACATTCCTACATTGGGGGCAGACCCAAGGGGAGGATGACTACCCTGTTGTAGAAGGAGGTGGCAGTCCACAAAAATCACAAAAACTGATACTTCAAAGAAGAGCCATAAAGATGATAGAGTGGGCTATTGATGATAAGAAAGAACTTATGTATTGTTACTATTATGTAAAAAGCCCAGAATTTCAAGACACAATATACACTAAAAGATTAAGAGAGAAATTAGACGAAAGAAAAATACTTCCAGAAGAAAAACTGTCAGAGGTTTCAAATAAAATTTTGTGTCATTAATATAACAGATTTGTGAAAAACATTATATAGACCAAGAAACTTTGATCTGTTTAGAAAAAGAAGCATCTGAGAAAATGTGAAAATATAAACAACAAAACCTAGAGATTTTTGAAAGGTATAAAAAAGAGATGCAATTACATAAAGAAGCTAGACTCTATAGTCTCTCACTCACAGGCCATTATATCTGGCACTGAGAAGGTTGTCAGCACAATTACTACACCTCGAACACTACCCACAACTACACAACACACACCCATATATGCAGAGGTTCTCAACAAAAACAAAGCCAAACAAAGGAGACCTCAGAGGCAAAAACACATGAGAACTTCACAACCCTGCACAGCACATACCATGCATAGTCCACACACCAGTGTCTCACAACCACTAAGGCCTAACCATAAACCCAAAATATTAGTCATAGGAGACTCCATTGTGAGACACATAGATGTGCCTCTCACCAGAAGAAAGTCATGGTTAGTTGTTAGTCAGGTGCCAGAATCCACCATATTACACACGCACTCAAGTCTCTCAACAGCAGGTACTATTATGACTCTGTCATGGTCCATGTTGGCATGAATGACTTTCAGACGTACCTCCCAGGACTATATGAAGAGAGACATGAATTACCTCACTGAATATGTGTCCCAGGCAAGTATGTCTCTAGCCTTAAGCAGCATTCTACCATCACTGAGAATAATGCCGCAGTACAAACAGAAAATGATTGACTTTAACAATTGGCTTAGTTTCTGGAGTCATTCCATGGAGATCCAGTATCTGACAGCCTGTGAAGATATGATTGACAGACCATGGTGCTTTGCTAGAGATGGCCTGCATCTGTCTCACTTGGGCTTCAGGCTACTGGCAAAGGCTCTTGCCTCCCCCATACTGCCTTTTCTAGGAAAAGTCATGAGGTTGATACTACCAATATAAAATTTCAACAAAATCCAAATTAAAGGTCATGCTACTAAATGCTAGAAGTCTAAAAATGAAACTGCACTCATTGCAAGCATTCTTAACCCTGGAAGATGCTGACATTTCTGCAGTCACAGAAACCTGGTTCAAACCTGTAGAGAACACCCCAGCCTTACCTGGTTACTCATCCTATCTTACATTCAGACCACAAACTGTGGGCAGCAAAGCCAAAGGAGGTGGAGTTTCAATATATATTAAAGACATACACACCTCTAGGCTGGTCAAACAGTATAACATACAGGAGACACTCCAGGTGCAGCTAACCATTGACAAGACCCCTATTCAAATTATAGCTAGCTACAGGACCTCAAATTTACCTCAGGATGCACACTCCACCTATCTAGACCTCTTCAAATCTATCAAGATTCATCTCATTACCCTGATCATGGGTGACTTTAATTACCCAACCATAGATTAGAAGAACACAAATCCCCAGAAATACCTCAATTTTATCAATGCAAATGCCTTGGAACAGCTAGTTGATACCCCCACAAGAGGTGATAATATCTTGGACTTGGTATTAACCAACATGAGTACCCACTGCAGCAGCGGCCCTGCAGTATCATCCTTCCTGGTAAGGTCCAACCATAAAGCAGTCACTTTCAAAGTCACCATCTCCCCAGACCCCCCTCTAGCAGGGGTCAAACAAAAAAACTTCTTCAAAGCTGATTAAAACCTCCTGACGAATAGCATAAACAGCTTTACAGCCCCCTCCCCTACTGTAGGAACTTGCACCAATGTCCAAATCTACACCAAAGTTCTATACGAGGATTTATTCAGATGCATGGAATCAGGAATACCTGACAGGACAAAATCATCCTCCACAAGGAAGAGTAAACCTGTCTGGCGGACATCTGCAATAAATAAACTATATAACAAAAAGAAACAATTGCTGTCCAGGACCAAGAAGGAGCAAGTGCCCAATTGGAAGCAATCTCCCCTTAGCCTGAACAAGCAAATAAGAGCACCAGTGAAATCCTCTAAAGCCAACTTCGAGTCTAAATTGGCCACATCTACTAAAGACAATCTTAAGGCCTTCTTCACATATGTCTACATTCTCAAAGAAAGCACCCAGATCTGTTCAGAACTGGTGGTCAAGGACACCACATACACAAATGCTGTAGATATAGCCAAACTACTGGCTGACAGATTCAGTGAAAACTTCTCCCCTCTGTCCCCCATCAGTAAATCAGGACATCCCCAGTACCTGCCCCCCCTTATCTCTAGGGAGCAGGTCATTACTGCCCTCTCAAAGGCAAAAAAATACAGCCTCCATGGGACCTGATATCCTAGGCTGCATCCTACATGAACTCAGGCATGAACTTGTAGCACCATTAGGCACCCTATTCAACCAAAGCCTGAGTACCGGCTTTGTCCCAGCTGAGTAGAGGACAGACACGGTCATCCCTTTCCACAAAGGTGAAGCACTCACTGATCTGGGAAATTATAGACCCATCAGCCTAGCTATCCTGATCTGCAAGGCCATGAAACAGATTAACATGGACCTCATTAACAGGGACATTGGCAACCTGCAAACACTCAATCCCACACAGTTAGGCTTGGTCAAGGGGAGGTCATGTCTGTTAAATCTGGTCGACTTCTTTGAGACAGTCACTAAAGCCACAGACAAGGGGAAGATTTTGCAGACTGCCTACCTTGACCTGGCCAAAGCCTTCGACACTATTCCCCACTCAGGCATAATAGATAAACTCTCTCAACTAGGCATCAGTCCATATGTTACCAGATGGGTAGCAAACTGGCTCACTGATAGAACCCACCTAATCAAAATAGGGGAAGCAACCTCAAGCAGGAGACCTGTAATGAGCGGCGTACCCCAAGGATCGGTCTTGGGGCTTCTGTTATTTGAAATATACTTCTTGGAGGTGCAGGCCAAAACTAGTGGGCTGTGGCTGACCAAGTTTGCAGATGACTGCAAGCTAGGTGCAGTCATCAATTCCCCAAATGATGTGGACATCTTCCAAGAGGGTCTTACCGAAACAAATGACTGGTGCCAGAAACACGGCCTCAAGCTGAATGCCAAAAAATGCATCATCATCATCCCCTTTGGGGAGAGTGACATCCCCATGTATTATCTCATTAATAACAGCATCCTAAGTATACAATCAGTAGTGAGGGGTTTGGGCACCCAGGTTGATAGCAACATGACTTTTGACCACCATGTTACTTCCATTGTACAGAAAGCTTTCTACATGGCCCACCTCATAAGTACGGGTATCTCATCCAGGGACAAAGAGGTAATACCATCCCTGTATTCTTCCCTTATAAGGCCAGTTATTGAGTACAACACCCCTTTTGGCATGTACCTTGCAAAGCACATGTAGTGGCTGGAAAGACCACAATGGTTCCTCACCAGGAGAATACAGGGCCTCAAATAATTACTCTACACGGATAGGCTAAAAGCTCTGTCCATCTACTCAGTTTCACACAGACTCCTCAGAGGTGACCTCTGTCCGGCGTACAAAGCAATATCAGACCCCACCTTGATGAGACTGCTGCATATCCACAAGTCAAGCTCCACTCAAGCAACCCATATGCTTGGCCTCAACCTGATCTGTGATATCAATAGGACTTGTTGCCGGGACAGATTTGTGCCCCAGAGACTCTGCCATCTGGGGAATAAACTCCCTCTCCACATCAAGCAGATTACCTCATTATCCCTTTTTAAGTGCAACCTGAATAACTGGATGGGAAACAGAAAATATACCCCTTGGATTCAACCTGTGTCCCTGCTGGACAGAGGGTTTGATTGCTGACTTGTCTAAACATGGGCTAAACTCTTGGCTAGTCTTATAATGGCCTCAGCACCAATACCCTAGTAACCTCCTATTATTCTATGATCCTATAAATATGGACATGGGAAAGAAAGAAATTTGATATGGTGCAATGTTTATGCAAAGTCAAAAAACAAATTGATCAATACAAAAAGGCAGCCCCAAAGATATTCAAAGAGAAATACAGGCAAAGGCATCAAGATGTAGAAATTTCACAATAAAAAATAATAATATTACAAACAGGAATATAGAAAAGAAGATCAGTAAAGTAGAAGTTAAAAAATAGAAATTGAAGGTATGGAACGCATGGGAAGTGAAGGATTTAGTGCAGAAGGTCTAATATAGGTTACATCACAGCATGATGGAACGAGTCCCCAAAGTAAGGAGAAGCAGGAAGATCGAGACATTTGAAGAAGAAATATGGACATGGGGAAAAAAAAAGATTTAATATGGTGCACTATTTATGCAAAGGTGAAAGAAAATCTAATCAATACAAAAAAGAGCAGAACCAGAGGTATTTGAAGACAAATACAGGCAAAGGAATATGAACATGAAAAACTTTACAGTACAAAAAATAGGAAGTCAAAGAGAAAATATAGAAAAGAAGGGAATTCAAAAAATAAAAATCGAAAAGAAGATTAGTAATGGAGAAGTAAAGAAATAGAAACTAGGGTTATGGAGTACCTGCCAGGTGAAGAATTCAGTGTAGAAAATCTAACTCAGAAAACACTACAGCAGGATAGAGCAATGGACATCCAAATTAAGGAGAAACTAGTGGAATGGGAAGCAACTGGTCAGTTGCCATATAAAGAAATTTTGGAGCCTTTCACAGGAAACATTCACTTGAAGCAGGACATCAAGGGACGGAACAGGAAACTGGCAACTCTGAAGCAGTCAATGTTGAGGAGTGATAATTCAGTGAGTTCCCATATGACAGGAAAGCGGATGGCACAGGATGAAATTGAAGAGAATGTGCCACAAGAAGATGCTATAGAATTTTCTATAGAATGTCTGCAGGAAACAGAAAACAAAAAATGTGCCCTCAGTTTAGAAGAAAATGAGCTGAGAGAAGCGTTGCTTGATTTAATAGATACAGATAGGGCATATTCGGATCATTGAAAAAATAGACTGCAGAAGATCAATAAAACTTCAAAAGTTAGAAGTTTGATAAAACAAATGAACACAGTAATTAGGACTGCCCATAGAGATCCATTTGATACAACAGAAGTAAATAGGACATATTACTGTGCAGCTAAACCAATAGCTAAAATTATTACCACAAGAACACAGGGTAGTGAGGGAAAGGAAGGGGAGAAACTGAATACCATCATGGAAATATCAAATAGAGAAAACTATAAAGCAATTAAGACAAGAAGTGTCACTGTTAGAAGAGTATAGAAGAGGGAACAGATCAACAAAAATACTCAGAAAGATACACATGATAAAAGTAATGCACAGTATCAGAACAGACAAGGGTCTATCATGCACTATTGCAAATAACAAACTAAAAATCTCAGCACAGGCAGAAAAAGTAAAAGATATGCAGTGAAATATAAAGGAAAAGTACAAAATAAGCAATGTATTGATGACCCCAAATAGGGCAGCCATGGTGGTGCAGTGGTTAGCGTTCTCCGGTTCGATCCTCGGCAGGGGTGCCTTCTGTGTGGAGTCTGCATGTCCTCCCTGTGGTTGTGTGGGTTTCCTCTGGGTGCTCTGTTTTCCTCCCACATCCCAAAGACATGCTGTAGGTGGATTGGACACTCTAAATTGGCCCTAGGTGTGAGTGTGTGCATGTCTGTGCCTTCTGTGGAAGGTTGGGCACTGGGCTGGCAACTCAACACTGTAAAACACTACTGCCAATCATGAGCAGACAGGTGATCTGCTGTGGCAACCCCTAACTGGGAAAAGCCGAAAGAAGATTGATGACCCCAAAAAGTCCTCTAGAGAAATGGGAAACAAGGCAAAAGGAATTGAAAGACCACCCAAAAAAGAAGAAATACATTCACTTTAGTGAAATATCTATGAAGATCCTGTGGAACATAACAAAGATGTTAACAGATAGAAGAAGTAAAAGAAAGAATACGAAGTTCAAATGTACAAGATATGAAATTGGATGAAGTAATGGCCTGAAAGATTGAAATGAAATTAAGAAAAGCTTCCAATTGGAAAACCCCAAGCCCCGATGCATTACCTAACCTCTGGCTAAAACTATTAACATCTTTGTATGAATATTTAGCCATGAGTAAGAACTATTTATATGCACACCCCAGGACAGACAGCATTCTGGTTAACAGCAGGAAAACAACACTCCTAGTTAAGAGTGAACCTGCAAGTTATCCTAAAAACTATAGACCAATAACTTGCCTTCCTACAATGTATAAACTGTACACCAGAATTGATGCCAACAGAGTTTATAGTCATTTAGAAGAAAACTCAATCATAGCAATAGGACAAAACGGTAGTAACAGAAAGTCATATGGAACAAAATATCATTTGTTGTTAAATAAAGGCATGATGGAGAACTGTAAACAGGGGAAAAATCTAAGTATGGCATGGATTGACTACAAAAAGCATTTGATAATATTCCACATTCATGGGTAAAAGAATGCTTAAAAATATATAAGATACTTCCTACACTGATTGATTACATTACAGAGACCATGAAACAGTGGCAGACCACTTTGCAATTAAGCCATGATAAAGGACAAATTATTATGCCAGGGATTCAAAGGAGGATATTTCAGGGTGACTCCCTGTCACCGCTGCTATCCTGTCTTGCCCTTAACAAATTAAGCTGCCTACTTAACACATTAGGCCATGGCTATAATCTGGCTCCTAGAAAACAACAATGTGTAAAGACCGCTCATCTTCTTTTTGTGGATTATCTAAAACTGTATACTTCAATGGGTGAGGAACTGAAGGCACAGCTGGAAGTGGTTAAAACTTATTCAGATGATGTAAGAAAGGCATTTGGTCTGGATAAATTTGCAAAAGCCACCTTTAAAGCAGGGAAGCTGCAGCACCAAGGAAACGTAAGTTTGGGACAGGAATGTGATATAAAAGAACTTAAGCAATAGAGAGTGTATAAATATTTGGGATTTGATGAAGGATCAACAATAAAACATGAACAAATGTGAATAAAACTCAGTGAGGAATATTTTAGAAGGCTTAAAGTAATACCAAAAACAGCACTGATATCTAGGAATAAAGTCCAAGCTATAAACTAATTTGCTCTTCCTGTCTTAACTTACAGCTATGGAGTGATTGATTTCCCCTAAAATGTGTTGAACAAGTTTGACAGGAAAACAAGAAGGATGCTTCATGCTTATCAAATGATTTATAAAAATCAGTGCATACCAAGATTATATACCCTACATTCTGAAGGAGGTATGGGCCTCCTCAAAATTGATTACATGTATAGATCTGTAATCGGTGGACTGCACACATATCTGTTGACTTCACAAGATCCAAATGTAGTGAAAGTTCTTAAACATGAGAAGAAAAAGTCTAAGGTGACTTCCTTGCTTAGTTTAGCAGAAGCACATTGGCCTTAAGCACGAATGGAAATCCAACGAGAAGTAGATAAAAATCAGGCAGCAACTGAATGTGCCAAAAAACAAAAAAAAAGAATATAAAGTGAAATATCAGATGAGAAGCAAGAATTGTGGAAAATGCATAAATATATCTGCAAGTATAGGAAACTCTTGGAAAAACCTTATATTGATCAGGATGGAATACAGGAATGATTAAGGACAGGTGAATTTAAAATAAAAGATGAAAGGTTAATATTGGAAGCTCAAGATAGAGGACTATGGGCAGGTTATGTACAAAGTCCATTGAATATATGGGAGAAATAGACAAATGCAAGTTCTGTAAAACAGAACTGGAAACAGTTGCACATCTTGTAGATGGTTGTGATATACTAATAAGGATTGTATACAGAAAGACATAATAATGTAGCAAGACTGTTGCACTGGGGATTGTGCAAACATTATGGTATTGAAGGGGCTAAAAAACATTGGAAACACGAGCCAGAAAGCATCCTAGAAAATGATGAAGTTTGTATCACATGGGATCGCCCACTACTAGCAGTTCAAAAAATAGATGCGAGAAAAACAGATATAGTAGTCCATGAAAAGAAGACAAAAGTAGCATTGATTATTGAAATTACAACACCAAGTGACTACAGTATCTTATGTACAGAGAGACACAAAGTCATAAAATGCCAGGATCTGCAGGCAGAAATGAGAGCAATGTGGAAGAAAGATACCCAGACAGTTCCAGCAGTAGTAGGGCAACAGGGCTTATAAAAAAATAATTTACAATCATACTTGGATATGTCATACTTGGATATGTTACCACTGCAGTGGTGGTGGTGCTGCGGTAGTGCTGTCGCTTGGCAGTAAGACGTTGTTCCGTTCGATTCTCAGCTATAGCATCTTCTGTCTGGAGACATGCATGAATGGGCGTACCTTTGTTGAAGGTTGTGCATCAGAGCTGGCAACTCGGCACATAAAAATCTACTGCCAATCATTAGTGGACCGGAGTTCTGCTGTGGTGACCCCTAACTGGGAAAAGCCGAAAGACACAACAACAACAACTTGGATATGTCACCAATACATGTAACTCCATACGAATCCCAGAAGGAGTCATTACTGCAGACATTGTGGGTACTGTGAAGAGTGCTTTTGCCTAACATCAAAGATTGAAACAATACTAATTTCATTAACTTTAATCGTACTTTGACTTAGGAATGGGGTATATTCCCATCATGGTATTAGAAAACTAAAAGACTTGGAGAAATTAAAAAATGAGGGAACTCTTCCGGAAAACAATTATTTGTAGGAATGTCATCAGCAAATACGTATGTGAAGGACTATGGCTATAGATAAAATTGAGGGCAAGAGCACATTTGAGAGAGTTATATGCAATGAAAAGTTTTTAGTCCCAACACACCTGTTCACTAAGCTATTGTATAGACACAATAGTTTCACACAGTGGCTATATTAGATGGAACTGCAAATCCTGTCTTCCTAAGTCACAATATAGCATTTTGTGTATATTAGGTCATGCTTCTACACAAAACATTGTTAGAACACTATATAAAAAACACACACATCTGAAGAGTGTATTGGAAGTTAAGTAATGAATTATGAATTATGAATTATGAGACAAGTTGTCATAATGGTTAAGGTTTTTCACCTCCCATGTGCAAGGTACAAAGATTGATCCTGGCCTCTGGCCAATGTCTGTTTATAGTTTGCATGTTCTCCCTGTGACTCTGTGGAGTTTATCCCACCTCCAAAAATAATGCTGAATGCTTCCATCTCAAAATCACCATTGAATGTATCTGTGGCCAGCAGCACTATATATGGGGAAGAATTTTACAAACCATGTGCTTTGGGCATCTACTTTGGTGTGCAGTATCCTCAAGATAGGTAAACTAGGATCACAAATTGTGCACCTTGGCAGGGCTAGCCACTCAGCAGTGTAAATATGGCTCTAGGTGATTCGGTCATGTTGACTAATGTTGCCAAAATGGGGATGGGTAGTCACCGGTGATAAGTGGGTTGAGGTCCTGACCTATGCTAGGAACTCATGCTTATGGTGGGAAAGGTGTATGTGTCCCTGTTGGCAGTGTGTGCCTCCCAGCAGCTCTGGGTCAATAAGCTACTGGCCATCTAGTATCTTGTTGCCTAGCCTGGGTTACCTGGAATAGTTCTGTTGAGTGAAAGCTGGATGTAAAGCCAATCAGCCTGCCAAACATGAACTGAGAATTGCTACACTTAATTTTGGGTCACTGTCAGGATGCAACCTGGAAGTGGATGAGATGATGATATGGAGGAGGTTGGACATCCTATGTATCCAATAGACAAGATGGAAGGGCAGTGCAGTAAAGATGCATGGCTTGGGATCCAAAGTCTACAAGTTGGGAGGAGGACTGGCTAGAAATGATATAGGAATTGTGGTGAGAGACAAACTTCAGAAGGTAGTGAAGGATATCATCAGAATTAGTGACAGACACATGGCAATCAGACTCCAATGTAATGGTAGGGCAGTATTCATAATCTCAGCCTATGTCCTACAGCAGGGCTGTGATAGTGAGTAAAAGAGTGCATTCAGACAGAGGTTGCAGGAACTACTACATAGAGTAGGACAACATGAATTGTTGTTGATAATGGGTGACCTGAATGCAAATATTGGGACAGACAGAAAAGGATATGAGGACTGCATGGGTTCACATGGGTGAGGCAATAGGAATAAAGAAGGAAAGGCAATTCTAGTCTTCTGTCTGGCAAATGGCTTGATAGTAGCTGACACATGGTTCAGAAAAAGAGACAGTCACAAGATCACATACAAGACTGGTGAACATGCAACTGGGGGTAGATGCCGAAGTCTAAGAAGTCATCAAAAGAAAGAAGTGCAGAAAAAAAAGTGGGAGATCAAAAACAGACCAGGTAACAAGCATACACATGGTGGTGCTACACTCAGCTGTATGGAGTAGTCAGAAACTAAAAAAGAGATGTGTGATTGAGCCAGTATATGGAAATAAGGTACATAAGGAAAGCTGGTGGTAGAATGCCGAAGTCTAGGAAGTCATCAAAAGAAAGAAGAAGTGCAGAAAAAAGTGGGAGATCAAAAAAACAGACCAGGTAACAAAGCAATATTTACTTTATTTTATTTATTATTTTACATTTGTTGACCGGGATAGACCGACTGGATATATGTCCAACTCAGGTAGACTTCCTCCTAGTAAGGGTAGAATCAATGATTGCAAAGTCATCCCCAGTGAAAATGTAGGCACACAGCATACACCAATGGTTGCTACACTCAGCTGTATGGAGTAGTCAGAGAAGGCTCTAATGTCAACAGAGACCAGGCTAAAGACCTGGAGGTTGACTGGAGAGAAAGTACAACAATTCAAGTAATTACTCAGGGTTCTAGCACCCCAAGAAGTGATGGAAATAGGCGGAGTTTAAGAACAATGGCAGTGCCTCAAAATAGCATATGTGAACTAAAGAACAGATATGTGATTGAGCCAGGTATGGAAATAAGGTACATAAGGAAAGCTGGTGGTAGAATGCTGAAGTCTAGGAAGTCATCAAAAGAAAGAAGAAGTGCAGAAAAAAGTGGGAGATCAAAAAAACAGACCAGGTAACAAAGGAATATTTACTTTATTTTATTTATTATTTTACATTTGTTGACCGGGATAGTCCGACTGGATATATATCCATTTTCAGCGTATTCTCCTGAGAGAAAAGCTCCAAGATAATAATATACACTGGCTAACAAATAAGCTAAGAAAGGAGTTGCAATAGCAAACAACAGGGCATCAGAGGCACTTTACCAGCTTCTGGAAAGTGAATCAGGTTGCAAGGCAACTAGAGAAAACTAAAGAAGACAGTCAGACTCCCTTCATAAAGGATGCCAGCACAGAACATCAAAGGCAGATGGAAAGAGTATTTGCAGTAGCTTCTGAATGAAGAAAACCACACAGAAGCAGTACTGTCCCAGAAAAAGCCTGCATGAGAGAAGATGAGGAGCCAACCCTAGAAAAAATGGGAATAGCACTTAAGAAAATGAAGTCAGGGAAAGCAGCAGGGTCAGATGAGGTCTCAGCAGATATGATAAAGATGCTGGGTCAGAAAGGGGAGAAATGTGTCATGAGAGTGCTCATAGCAATATGGAGATAAAGGTGTATCCCAGATGACTGGAGACTAAGCATACTCATGCCAGTGTACAAGAACAAAGGGGACATCCACAATTGTGGGCAGTACAGAGGCATCAAACTCTTGTCATACTGCATGAAAGTTCTGGAGAGGATGATTGTTAAGCAGATATGCAGAGTAGTAGAATGTATGATGAGAGATGAGCAGTTCAGATTCAGGTCAGGATGCACTACAACTGATCTGATGTTTGCAGTGAGACAGATAGTTGCAAAGAAGCTAGAGATAAGGAAAGAGTCTAACTGGGCATTCCTAGATTTGGAGAAAGCATATGACAAGGTCCCAAGAAAGCTAATTTTGTCAGCACTGCAGTGGTTTGAAGTCACAGAAACATTGGGAGAATTAGTGCAGGCTATGTACAAGGATCCAGAGACACAAGCACAAACAGTGTTCAGTCTCACAGAGGGGTCCCCAGTGGGAGTGGGTGTGCACCAGGGTTCAGCTCTGAGCCCATTGCTGTCCATACTGGTGATAGACTACATTAGCAAACAGGTTGGAGGAGACAGATCAAAAAAGTTGCTGTACGCAGACAACGTGGCATTACAGGCAGACTCTGAGTAAGAACTTCAGCAAAGGATAAGGGAATAGAATGCAAAACTGAAGTCACATGCGATGAAACTAAGCTCAGATAAAACACTGGTAATGGCAGCAAATGGGGAAATCAGAAGATGTTGAGAATTGTGATAGAAGGGAATATAGTGGAACAGGTTATTAGCTTCAAATATCCTGGAGTGGTAGTTGAGAAGGGAAGTCTGAATGAAGAAGTCAGTGCTAAAATCAGAGGGGCTGTAGTCAACTGGCATACAGTCTCAGGTGTAGTCTATGACAGAAGAATGCTGTGTAGTCTATGACAGAAGAATGCCAAAGATGCTGAAAAGTAAGGTGTACAAAACATGGGGGTGACCAATACTACTTTATGATCAGGAAGCCTAGGCAGTAAAGGAAGAGCAGATGAAGAAGCTAGAGGTGATGAAATCAAGTGTGTGAGAAGGGTGGTAGGATGCACACTGTGGGGCAGATGAAGAAATGATGACATAAAGGCAGCAGCCAAAGTAGCTCCAATTGCAGAAAAGATCAAGGAGACCACACTATGGTCATTCAGACACATGTGCAGAATAGTAGAAGACAATATGGTGAAGAAGATTTGGGACAGACAGAAAGAAGGAAAGAGGAAACGAGGATATTCAGCAAAGAGGTGGATGGATTATATGAGAAAATACCTGTGGCAGTCAGACATGAGTGTCAAAGAAGGCAGGAGTGTGGCATTGAATTGAGAAAGATAGTGACAGTTAACGTGATACCCCAACCCCCATGTACAAAATGGGAAAAAGGGGACTGCTGATGATGATGATAATGAGTATTATGAGTAACTGTGCAGCTGACAACAGCAACTGTTGGCGCTCAATACTCAAAAAGCTTCACAGACAGTAGCAGCATCACATCAGCATTACAGTGAAAATTGGAGCATGTAAGAGTTGATATCATCAATTTGTAGACAGGCCTATAACACTGTTAATGTCATCCATGCATTGTCCATGACATCCTTTGTGCTACAGCAGAGCCACATGGACAAAAGCAACTTCTCATTAGTTTTTGCCAAAGGACAAGTCAATGCAATAACTAGACCCCACCATTGATTACTGATGCTGCTTTCTGCTAACAATCACGCAATAGAATGTGCAAAACTTACACCACTAAACTAGGCATGCTAACAAGGAAGACCCTGCATTAAGGGGACCATGATCACCCACCCAACAAAAAATAAAATAGGAGACATCACATCTGTTAACTAAGTCATTCAACCATATCAGCAATGCCCTCATTTTAGTGCTCTTTACATGGCAGACAATGATGGATATGAGCACATGCCTATATTAACTACAGTCTGTAGACCAATGAGTTATTTGCTGCTGCCACACAAGAAGTCATAACACATCAGGCAGATGAAACACAGTTGAAGGGATAACCTGAGCATTGTGTTTGAATCCATATGTGTGCCTTAAAAGGGAATGTATCTCCTGTGGGATAAAAACCTTGCATCTGGGAAAGCTATATCAATAAGTAGCACTGTACCCATTATCATCTGCTGAGTAATGCATTCTTTCCTGATGGTACTTGTTGAATGAAGTAACACAAGGTAAACACTGCTGGATTTGAATATCTGCCTATGTATATCAGCATTTTATAGATCTCTACACTAATGAATGACATCACACAAGAACACAGATCAAAGATGTCAGAAAGCAGACAGTTGAACGGATAACTTGAATAGTCCCATGGATTCTGTAAGCTTTGCACGGCATGCAGGATTAGTGCAGGAGCTCTAGCAGGCAATATGTCTGCCGTGCAAACCAGGAATAGCCTGTAGGAGCATGCATGAGCGCTCCTCCACTAATCCTGCACGGACTCAGCCCCTGTATGCAAATTACCCTATTTACAGGAGAAATCCATGCAAATGAGGTGAATTTGTGATCCAGGAAGCTGGAAACCAGCCGTGCAGGACTAGTGTAATCTGCAGAAATGTACTCCGCCAGTAACGGAGTACATTTCTCTAATTCCAAAATGGAGCCATGACAGCTCCAAATAAAGGGTGGACATCATTTAGAAAGCATGCCAATGGCCAAGTATAAGGCCATGGATTGGATTCAAGTGGATTGGAGCCCTGTGGCTTAGGTTTGCTCCTAGCTTAGCACAGCTAGGCAAGGGGGTGTGTCTGAGTCTGCCTAGCACTCTTTACATTTCGTAAGCAGGTGTGCGTGCCATCACCGGGTTTTAAAGAAAAAAAAGTAAACCAGGAAATAGCAGCTCTGTGCACATTTGAGCACTGTGTTTGTGCAGCGTGCCCCTGGGCTTAAACAGGAAGGCAATGGGAAGGGAAAACAGTAGTAGGAAGTTAATCAGGGAGAACTAGCATAGTTGGCAGGTGAAATGTATCAGAATCAGCCAATTACATAGGCAGCAGACCAGCCCAGCCCAGAACACTACTATAAACAATGCAGACACTTTCCCCTCTGGTTTTTCCCATACTCTACACCACCGGTGTATACAAGTGGGGAACTTTTAACAAACAAAACTACAAAATGATAGGGGCTGCAGCAGGCATCATACAACAACATGTGCAAGAGGCTGAGGGTGGTGAGAATGTGAATGCTGTAGACCAATCCACAGTGAGGAGTCGGAGAAGAGTGTACAGACCAAGCAGTGGCGGCTGGTGACTTCATATTAAAGGGTGGCTGCAGGAGACAGCTAAATGGGTGGGGCCAATGGGAAGGGGTGTGACCAACTAGAAAGGGGTGGGGCTATGCTCAAAACCACAACAACTGGAACTTTAGTTAAATACGCTGCCCTGGGTGCCAAATCATCATTAGGAGAGTCCAATCAAGACACAATGAAGTGTAGAAGAAAAAAATTTTCAATGCATTGGCTACATGACAACTTACTTAATATCTAGATGGAAACACAAAGGTTGTGAGGCATGAAAAAATAAATTGCTTTTTAAATACATTACTGGAATGCCAGTCAAAATCAAGTATAAAATAAAACAAGCAGCACTCAGCTCAAACAACTTCTCCTTGCACTGCAGTTCTAATTATAATTTATATTCAGCTTTATAAAATTACCAAGTAACATGCTGAAAGTAGCAATCTCTGTGATACCCCACTTGTAAAAATGTTTCTTATTCAAAAAAGACCTGCTGCCTGACAACAACTATTTACTTATTTCATGGGGAACACATGATCTAAGTAAAAAATGAACAGCGAACAAGAAACAAGCTCAATATAAATTGCTTAAAGGATCACTGCACAAGTTATGGACCACACATGATAGATTGGCATTCTGTTTAGTTTACTGGTAAAGCCTGCAAAGATAACTGCAAGTCACCAACAAATGTAATGAGCTTCTGAAAATACTGTAATCCTGTCCTTTATTTCAAATACTGTCATATGCATTTCAATACCTAAGGCTTATACGTTATCTAGTTATGCAAATATTCTCTGCATGGCAACAATGAAAAGGCTTTCAATGTTGGTAATTCTTTAACAGTATGCTTATTAAAGCTTACTTGCATCTTACAATCTCCAACAAGCTTACCTGATGGTCAATAAAGCATTGCTACTTTAATACAGATAAACAGGGCACTGCAACAGCATGTATTTTCTGAATAATAAGAAGCATAAATCAACAGTATAAAAATATGATAGAAAACCAGAACATTCTGCAAAATCAAGGACAGATGAAAAGCCACATGTTACTTGTGGTCTACCTTGGATGGGGGAATACTCTGCACACTTACACTGCATAACTGCTCCTTGCCTTGCTTGGACACATCCAGAGCCACTACAATGGGGAGTGGGGTGCAACAAGTAGGTCACAGTTTGAAATGTCTCTGGCTGATGGTGATGGCTCTGACACTCATACCTCTGAACCTCAAAGCAAGAAATTGGGACAAAGCCATACATAGAAGTGAGGCACAGGCCCAAAAATAAAGACAATGTTTAAATATTGCTCTTATAAACTTAGAAAGACAATAGAATAGTAGTAGGTTTTGCATTAGTATGAATTTTTGAAGGTATGAAATCTGAAACTCAAATGTCTGCCATTATTTTCTAACTTCAGTCTTTAATGATTTGCTACTAATTTGCCAGAAAACCAAAATTTTATGAAAAACAGACCAAAAATGTTATGCAAATATATAAAATTGCCACACAATACAACTGGGAACATGTCAAAGAAGGGACACCTTTTTAAAATTAGTACTGTTAACTTGAGCAGCTGACAAAATAAGATCATCTACATGCATTTCTGAAATAAAAGTAATCTATAACTCTGATCATTACAGTTATTTATAATTGTAAACTCTTCACTTTTTCTTCCAAAATTGCCATTTTGCAGAGGGATTATTAGGGGAAGAGCAACATTTTGAGCCAAAATTGGGGACAGTTGAGAGGTTTGGATATTCCTAATTCTATAAAGCAATTTATTTGCACATACCTCTCAACCTCTTAATGCAGGAAATCTGGACAAGGCCAAATATATTGGGGGAACATGCAAACAGTACTAAAAATTGCTCTTGTATAAACTTAAGACAGTTGATAGAATAACAGGTCTTGCTTTAGCATGCATTTTTCTGAAGGTTATGATGTCTGAAACTCAATGTCTGTCATTTTTTAGTGACTTCATTCTTAAATGATTTGGCAGAAAACCACAAATTTTATGAGGAACAAATCAAAAATAAGAAGCAAAAATCTATTAATTCTGCAAAATTCTGGACAGTTAAGAGGTATAGTTCAGCCGGGGCTGTCTGAGTTTGCTGCCCCCCCCCTCACAAAATCATGGTCGAATGGAGCATCCCCCCTGCAGCCATTACAATGTCCAATTCCTTGGTTACTTTGCCCCATTTGCCATAAACACTGTAATGTGCATACTGCTTTACTTCTGCGATGATTATGGATTTCATTTGAACATTTTATTTTATATTTTACAGCATAAACCCTAACAGATATCTGCTAAACAAAGCAATGCAGTCTCACAATGAAAATAGACTTAGCATTAAAACTTCTCTGCCCTTGAAACTCACATTCATTGAAACAGTATTGAAACCCACATTAAAATAAAATACATTTTGTCAGTGGCAGATAAAGATTAATTTTGGGCTGTTTTCAAATCATAGGCCCCTTGAACACGAAACATACACATGCTCTCTGATGCACCGTCCTGACTGTATTAATTTATATTCCTTGTACAATACAGTACAGTTGAACTGCCCAATTCAGAACATTTCCATCATAAAAGTCTACTCAAACTTCAACAGTCCACCAGTATCAGTAAATATGCACGATATCTGAAGAAGTAAAAGCCATCTAAATAATTCCACATTAAAGAAACCTGTTAACTAATGAAGAGGTTACTGCTAGCAAACAACTTTATATGTCATTGTTTCATCTACAAATAAACTGCCTGATGTCTTGAGGAATAAATTGCTTATGTTGCATTAAAAAATTATAATGCTAGTAATATCGCAATAGGGAATGGATGGCAAACTGATAACAGGTTCATAGTTACTAGGTATCTTCGCCAAAGAGCACTGCAGCATCCATCCCCTTTGCAACAGAGTACAGTATCAGCAATGGATCTATCTACTGTGGGAGTAGAACCCATAGCCTTCTGCATCAAAAGCAAGTATACTACCTGTTGTGCTATTTACACTGCAAGCAGACTTGGCATAAGCAGCACTAAACCTTTGTTCCCCTGCAGCTCTCAGCTCCTTGTAAAATCTGCTCGACACTCAGCTGTATCTCTGAACTTTGCAGCACAAGAAATCTGGACAAAGCCAAAATTTATTTGGGGGGCGGAGCAAAAGCCTGAAAACCAGGGACACATTTTAAACATTGCTGGTATAATGTTGGAAAGTTGCTAGAATAAAATGCTGTGTTACCACCATACATTTCACTGCCAAGTATTGAACCCAGGTCCCTGTGCAAAACAGCCAGAGCAACATACCACTATGCAAAATCATCTATTTTTATGAAAGAAATGAAGACTGAAACTTAAATGGCTACCATTTAGTGAATTCAGTTCTCACCATAGCTGTCAACATCTTAGCACAAAACACCTGAACAAAGCAAATAATGGGGGATACAGCTCCCAAACATATCCAGTGAGTTCAGTTATCACCATAGCTCTCAACCTTGGCACAAAAAACCTGGACGGAACCAATAATGGGGGAATACAGTCCAAAAAATAGGGACAAATATCCACTGAGGACATCAGAGCAAACCCACACAAACACAGGGAGAACATGCAGACTCCACATAGAAGGCACCCCAGCCAAGAATCAAATCAGACAACCCACAGCTGTCAGGCAACACTGCTACCACTGCACCATTGCACTACTGTCGGTTTTAAGTAACAAAAATACAGAAACCACAGATTTTATGAGGAACAGAACAAATATGAGGCAAAAATCTGCAAATGCTTTAGAAATGGTGGTGGGTAGGGAATTCAGGCTCTTGTCACTTGGGCCCAAGGTACAGGGTTCAAGCCTTATTCTCTGCCCACCACCATGAAGCATTTTACACACACCTCCACGTGAATGCGATCCTGTCCTATCCTCCATACTAGCCCGCGCATGCTGTGGTGTCGGTCTCCCACGAGATGTGAGGAGGCTGGAGCCTCCTGCTATTCATCCAGCCTGTGGGCAATGCAGTCCGGTGTCCTTCCGGTTTGTGCGGTCATCACTGCACAGATCTCTGGGTTGGAAGGGTGGAGTTAACTCTCTTCCCAATATGGACTCCCTAACTGAGCATTCTGGACCTCAGGAATGCCTGAGCATGCTTGCTTGGAGTTCTGGTGTGCCTAACACAGCAGCCAGGAACTAAGCACGCATGTGCGGAGTCAGAGATATTATTATATTTTTATATGTCCTACGGTGGACAGTGGGGGGACTGGGGACTTTATTTTATGCACAGGTGGGGGACCCATTTTACAGGTGGGAGGGCTGCAGTCCTGCAGTCCTATAGCACGAGCCACCTCTGAGACCAAGGGTAACCTACCAGGGGCTACATTAGCTGGAGATAGTGGAGCACTATAGGGTGGACAGGGAACTCCTACAGCAAATATTTTAGCTGTGCTGGCCATGCCTGACACACTGAACTGACAGAGGGAAACCCATCCCAGTGGATACCAAGCTATGTGTAGGCCTAGGAATACTAGCCACAGGTACCTCCCAAAGCTCAACTGGGGATATCATGGGGATCTCACAGGTATCAGTATCCAGAGTATTCCACCATTTCCTGGATGCCATGTCAGTACATGCTGGTGAGCATATAGATTTCCTCAGCACCTGTGTGGTGTTGGCCAGCAATATGCATCTCTTCCACCAAATAACAGAATACCGTGAGGTAGAGTGTGCACACACATACACATCAAATCACCACCCGGTGATCAGGTAAAGTGTACATCAACCGCAAGGGCCGCCCCTCCATCAACTGCCAAGTTGCGTGCGATGCCCAGGCATTATAATGAATGTGTATGCTGGCTGCCCAGGAAGCTATGACGATTCCCACATCTGGCATCTGACATAGCTATACCAGAGATTTGCCAATGGGGACATCCCTTATGGTCACCTAGTGGGGGATGTTGGTTATACGCTGGAGCCGTGGCTGATGACACCCATCAGAAATGCACACACACCCGAACAAGAATGCCATAATGAGGCACAATCACAGACCAGAGTTATAATAGAGCATGTGTTTGTGACTGGACACATCTGGTGGAGCCTTGCAGTACTCACCAGCTACATGTACTAAAATTGTTATGGTATGTGCCATGCTACACATAATGATCCTGTGGAAAAAGCTGCAGCAGGAACAGTATGGGGCAAGGCCACACATCCCCCCCCCCAATGAAAAAGGTCTTCACAGGCACAGAGCGACCCAGAGAAAGAACAACTTAAGCCTGCCCCAGTAGGCAGATGGAGGCATGCCCAGTATGCCCTGGCCTTGGCAAAGAGGCAATGCATAGCACATACACTGACACAGTAGGGACCCAGGGAATGACACCTTTCTCTGACTCGCACATACAGTAAAAGGGATGCTAAACATGACACTACCTGTGCTCAACCATGTATAGGGAGTGTACTATGTGCATCTGACATAGGCAGCCCTCCAGCACCATCCTCAATACTGGCATACCCACAAGGTAAGTCAATCAACCTACAAATTGCCGAATGGAGTAGAATGTGGCGTTACCTGTATCTATGATATGGATGTGAGCGTGCAAGGGAAATGGGTGGCTGAATCATATGGCAGCAGATAGTATACACCCATAGTGGCACCATGACATCTATAACAAATACTGGAGTCACCATAGTAGCCAGTACTACACAGGGTGACAAAACCCACTGCAGAAATGTGCTGTGTGCCCATATGACTCACACATGACAGTCAGGAAGGTTCACATACCCAACAACACTCTCAGCCAGCAGGTCAGGTGTAGACAAACACAAACACAGGCTGTACTATGGCCTCTGAATGATGCATATGGGTAACTTCCCCCCAGGCGTACACAGACAGACTACAGCAGGTCAGGCAGTGGGATGTTAGTTCTGAAGGGTAGGAAGTCAGGCACTAATATGTAGGGCAACCAAAGCTAAGACCTGTAGTACACTGATATGCCTCTAGTCAGCATGATAGGTTAGAATACAGAATGAAATGGACAACCTGACATACCAGTACAAACATAGCAAATGTGTACAAGTGCCAGATGTGCCCCCCCATCCTATGTAGACATGTAGAAACAGTAAGGTGTGCCCCTCCCCAATCATGTGTAGAAATGTAGAAACAGTCAGGTGTCCCCACCCAATCCTGTGTAGAACTGTAAAAACTATCAGCTGTGTCCCCCCAAAACCCTATGTCGAAATGTAGTAACAGTCAGGTGTGCCCCCTCCACTCCCATGTAGACATGTAGAAACAGCCAGGTGTGCCCCACCCCAATCCAGTGTAGAAATGAGTAACAGTCAGGTGTGCCCCCCACTCCTGCATAGAAATGTAGAAACAGTCAGGTGTGTCACCCCACAATCCTATGTAGAAATGTAGTAACAGTCAGGTGTGCCCCCCACTCTTATGTAGACAAGTGGAAACAGCCAGGTGTGTTACTTCCTCCAATCCAGTGTAGAAATGTAGTAACAGTCAGGTGTGCCCCCCAATCCTGTGTAGAAACATAGTAACATGTATGAGTAGGTATAATACAAGTGAAGCACAGATGCCCAGAGGTGGCCAAGTTAGCAGGATAGGTTGTAGCATTTGTACAATATGCAGGTCTGTGTGTGTTAGGATGGTGTGTGTTTCATATTGTGTTAGAGTGGTCAGTATGTATGCATGCTGAAGTAAGACCTGGTGGCCATTGCCCACTAATGCTAATGACAGGGACAAGTCCTCACAACTGCAGTGCCAAAGACAATCCACACCAGCATAACACATGTTAGCAGCAACCCATTGTAAATGTATGGTGGTAATATGTGTTACCATCTGAAAGACTGACATGGCATGGCTGTTGTGCTAGATATACAAGCAGTACACAGGGGAAAGTACCCCTGACATGCAGTATATATTGTGTCACTGTGAAATGGAGACACCCTTAGAATTATACATATAGGTATGCCTCACAGTAACTGGTCCTGTAGTAGGGGATACTGGTGATGTCTGCCCAAAAACTTGCAGATCACAAAGGAGGTAGGACTGATGTATTGGGAAACAGTTGATGTACATGCACATGCCAGCATAACTGGAATGCCCCATGCATATTTGTGTGTCAGTTGCAAGTAGAGTCCATAGCACACATGCACCCAGCTCACACAAACACCACCCACAGATATCTCTCTGGTCATAACCGTGCCGTAGGGAATGGGTACAGTAAGACCCCCACCTGTATATGGCAATAGCGGAAGAATTCAGCATGCAGTGCAGGTGTCCCATGCAGGTGTGTCCCTAACTGTAGATAGCACCCTGCCAGCATCCACACCACTTGATCAAGATTGATAGAAGGTATTGGCATGAACACCTATCACACTTACCCTGTCACCCCAGGGGAATATACTGTATGGTGGTCTGAGACTGTAGAACTGACAGAATGCAACTGCCTGCCACATCTGGCCTGCAGCAACACCTAATGCCCCACAGGCTTCTGCCAAAGGCTTGTGTCTCACATGCACTGCCAATGCATGTTATGTCATGGACACCCAAATAACAACATACCACACTCCACATAAACCATATGCAAGGCCATGTAGATAAACCACAGTAACATGTCCATTATGTCCCACTGCATGAACTGTGGACTAAGACTAACACACACCTGTGACGGGGTGATACTCTTAAGGAAAGTATCAGAGAATGTATACATAATGTATGGAAGAGTTTAGAATAACAGAGGGGGGCATGAGCAGCAAGGAATGTGCAGAGTCCAACACAAAGCCATGTCCACACACTATCCCTGGCTGCAAACACATACATGGGTGGCTTCACACCTCCCCGTACACCACAACAGAGTTAATGTCCTGACCCATGGCCCCTGCCTCTGGGTAACCTGTGTGAATCTGTACAGCTGTGAGGTATTGCCACAGCAAGATAAGCCCATGCTGTCATGTCAATGGGCATATAAGTATGGGATCCTCTGCCAGCACTGTACCAAGGTGCTGAACCGGATACACAGACCCAGCAGCAAGTGTCTGCAGCTCCCCCTCCAGAATGGGATAACTTACCATGAATACGTAGGTGTCTGCCCACAATACTGGACACAGCTGCAGTCACCCTTGTCCCCCAAGACATCATTGTGAGCAAGAATGTCCACCGGACAGTACATGAGGACAGAAAACATTACTGTGTATAAAAGTACACATGTCTGAATAACAGCAGTAAATAAAAAAAATAAAAACAGCAGTACCATGCAGTTGAAGCAGCACAGGCACAATCACCTACAGCACACACTATCCCCTGCACAGCTTGTCCCCATATTGTCAAATGATTGATGGTTAAACTGCAGAAACAGTATGCTACCTGTAGGTGTACAGCACAAATGTCTGCACTGCAGTACAAACTACCTGGAATCGATCCGCACATTCAGTACAGAAGGACATACTGGGCAGGATCACACACTTAGAGAAATGAAGGCAATGTCAGTCAACAACATTCTGAAAGGTCATATTGGGCATGCTCACACACTTAAACAAATGAAGCCTATGTCTGCAAACAACAGTGGATCAGACATATCTGGCAGTTGCAGATGTTAGTGCAGACACTCCTCAGTATGCATCACTCATGCTTTGCACACACACACTGGATAGGAATACAGGTATATATTCAAGGACAACACATTTTAATAAGCCAAAATTAGATGTAAATGGATGTGTGGAAGAGAGAGACTGTGACAAGAGGCCATCCATTATGAGGCCTGTCCCACTCAGCACACAGCCAAATGGCTACAACCACATGAGGTTCAGATGTCGCTCACTGTAGATATTAGCCACTGGTATCTGTCAGCATTATGGACTATGTGGTGCAAGTGCTAGCTGTGCAAAATGACTGTACAAGGAAGTAGTCATCTAGCAGCTGTATACATGTACCTTTGGAATATAACCCTGTGTGTGCCCACATGTGGTGCGTTAACATCTAGATTAATGAGTTATGGCCCATGCACACACACTGCCCTCCCCATAGCCCTATTATGACAAGCCTGCTGAAGTCATCCACTTTGAAATACACCCTTGGGAAAAGTATTGGCCAGTAATCACTGTGGCTCATACTATAACTGTGTAGTGCTGTAGTGTGATACACTAGTTAGTCAGGTGTTCTAATCCCAGCCATGCCAACTGTGTGTGTGTCTCTGTCTGATACTAAATACTTTTTAGGCTAGTCACACTCACTACAATTCAAATGCCCTACCTTGGCAAGGCTGCTGATGTCATACACTGTGAAATACACCTTTTGGAAAGTTGCAGCCCAATAATTTCCATGGCAGGTCCTATACCTGCATACTGCTGTAGTGTAATAAACTGGTTAGGTAGGAGTTCTAATCCCAGTCATGGCAACTGTGTGAGTGTGTCTCTGTGTAGAGAACAGTGCTCTTTAGACTAGTCACACTCACTACAATTCAAATGCCCTACTTTGGCAAGGCTGCTGATTTTATACACTGTGAAATACACCTTTTGGAAAACTGTAGCCCAGTAATCTCTGTAGTGCATCCTATAACTGCGTACTGCTGTAGTGTGATAAACTAGTTAGTTAGGAGTTCTAATCCCAAACATGACAACTGTGTTTGTGTGTCTCTATCTGTGTAGAGAGCAATGCTTTTTAGGCTAGCCACACTCACTACAATTCAAATGCCCTACTTTGGCAAGGCTGCTGATGTCATATGCTGTGTAATACACCTTTCAGAAAGTTGTAGCCCTTTAATCTCTGTGGTGTGCCATATAACTGCATACTGCTGCAGTGTGATAAACTAGTTAGGCAGGAGTTCTAATCTCAGACATGGCAATTGTGTATGTGTGTTTCTGTCTGTGTAGAGAGCAATGCTTTTTAGGCTAGTCAAACTCACTACAATTCACATGCCCTACTTTGGCAAGGCTGCTGATGTAATGCACTGTGAAATACACCTTTTGGAAAGCTGTAGCCCAGTAATCTCTGTGGCACATCCTCTAACTGGTTACTGCTGTAGTGTGATAAACTAGTTAGGTAGGAGTTCTAATCCCAAACATGGCAAGTGTGTGTGTGTGTGTGTGTGTGTGTGTGTGTGTGTGTGTGTGTGTGTGTGTGTGTGTGTGTGTGTGTGTGTGTCTGTGTAGAGCACAATGCTTTTTAAGCTAGTCACACTAACTACAATTCAAATGCCCTACTTTGGCAAGGCTGCTGATGTCATCCACCTTGAAATACACCATTTGGAAAATTGTAGCCCAGTAATTTCGGTGGCACATCCTATAACTGCATACTGCTGTAGTGTGATAAACTAGTTAGGTAGGAGTTCTAATCCCAAACATGTTAACTGTGTGCATATGTTTGTGTAGGGAACAGTGCATTTTACGCTAGTTGCACACGCTACAATTCAAATGCCCTACTTTGGCAATCCTGCTGATGTCATTCACTGTGAAATACACCTTTGGGGAAAACACACTTGATGAATCCCTGCAGCGTGTCCTATTACAGCTTCATGCTGCATCCTGTGATATAGGACCCCTGGTATGGGTTCTATTCCCACACATGGCAGTTGTGTATGTTTATGCGTGTGTCTGTGTAGGGAGCAAAGCATTTTAGGATAGTCACACTCACTACAATTCAAATGCCCTACTTTGGCAATCATGCTGATATCATTCACTGTGAAATACACCTTTGGGGAAAGAGCACTCCAGTAATCCCCATGGCGTGTCTTATAACAGCTTCATGCTGTAGTGTGATATAGAACTCTGGTAGGGGTTATATTCATACACATGGCAGTTATGGATGTTTTTGTGTATGTCTGTGTAGGGAGCTAGTCACACTCACTACAATTCAAATGCCCTACTTTGGCACTCCTGCTGATGTCATTCACTGTGAAATACACCTTTGGGGAAGGAGTACTCTCATAATCTCCATGGCGCATCCTATAACTCCGTAGTGCTGTAGTGTAGTAAACTACTTAGGTAGGAGTTCCAATCCGAGACATGACAGGTGTGTGTGGGTCATTTGTGTCCTGTGTGGAGGTGGATGTGAGTGTGTAACAACTGGACTCAATGTGTAGTGGGTTTTGCATATTTCTTATATGTTGGCCCTAGTATACATCAGAATGTCCACTGTACAGGGATAGCATATGTGAAATAGCTGACAGGCTGGGATGCAAATCCATTCCCCTACATGTGACATCAAGGCCAGGTGAACAAAGTTAGTAACCCTTGTATTACCCAGAGAACACTCTCAATCCATGTCTCATATACACACACACACACACACACGCACACACACACACACACACACACACACACACACACACACACACACACACACACTAGCATAGGCAACAGCTGATATGTTGGTAGTACTCTGCATATTGCCCACTGATAGTAACGATGGTGTGATTGCAGTGGGATACAGAGGGCATGGCACCCTGTCCATCAGTCCAATAGGCACTTACATGCCAACAGTGCACCTTCCCTATGTTCCCCACTGGACAACTGTAACACCTGTGGTGCCATAAAATGTGACCCACAAGGGACATACCATGCCTGAAAAGCATGCCCTGTATGGACAGATGCCACTGACACCTGGGAATACTGGTATCATGCAATCGATGTAGGTGCAGGGTCAATCTGCTGTTCATTAACAGTTCCCGCCACATGAGGCCAGGACTCGGACATCTGATGATAACAATCTGTGTACACAGAATGGGCCAGACACCCCAGGTACAGTTCCATATGTGACATCTTCCTGTATCCTGGGAACGGCAGCATATTTTTAAAAACATATAACATCTTAAAATGTCATGTAAAACAGTTTAAAAAGTGCATAAAACGCACCAAAAAGGAACAAGGCTCAGACATATTACATCTTGTAAATGACCAGTGCAAATGTCATACAGGTAATTTGTATACGTTGCCGTAAAACTAAAAACAAAACAAGGGGAAAAACAGGGAAAGAAACATCCCCTAATAAATGTACATGGATGTACAGGACTACTAAACAAGTGTCTAATATCCTTGGCTTGTAACTGAATAACTAAAATATATATAGTTACCAATAAAGCCTATGCCAATCAAGCAAAAAGCCCTACGTAATGTTAAATAAATATAATAAACATAATAAACATGACAACATTAATCCCTTGGGTCCATAGTAAATACATTTAACCCAGTCCTAAACACCTATGTTTTAATGAATAAAGATAACAGGTAACTAACCATAATAAAGGACAGAAGCAGGACTTCATCTAACATACAAGTACAACAAGCTCTATCTAAGGTAGCTTTTCAATTTAAGAACAGGGGCTATGTTGCAGTTACTGTTTAGACCAGGATGGGTTAAATGTATTTACTATGGACCCAAGGGATTAATGTTGTCATAGCATAGGCTTTATTGGTAACTATATATATTTTAGTTATTCAGTTACAAGCCAAGGATATTAGACACTTGTTTAGTAGTCCTGTACATCCATGTACATTTATTAGGGGATGTTTCTTTCCCTGTTTTTCCCCTTGTTTTGTTTTTAGTTTTATGGCAACGTATACAAAATACCTGTATGACATTTGCACTGGTCATTTACAAGATGTAGACTATGCACTTTTAAACTGTTTTACATGACATTTTAAGATGTTATATGTTTTTAAAAATATGCTGCCGTTCCCAGGATACAGGAAGATGTCACTTCCTGGTTTACCTGACATAAACTGAGTGTTTTATGTTTGAATTGTAAACCTCTGAAGAAGCCACGGTGTTCCGTGGTGAAAACGCTCTGTTGGTTTTTCTAATAAATGCGTTAAGGACTTAACAGGACTGGTTTGCGTGGTTTCTGCCAACAAGGTTCCTCTTTTTGTTTCTTGTTTGGTTTGGTTATTTTACACTTTTTTCTTTACAGTTCCATATGTCACTGTACATGTATGTGGGAGTTGTGCACATCCCAGACACTGCCCATGTCATGGACTAAGGAACACATACAACGCAAGCAAAGCACAGCATTGGCCACACGCAATAGTTACCCAGGTGACTGGATGGTGAATACAACACCCAACTGTATGGGCAAATCCACACACTATACCCCCAAGCCACACTGCAGATCATTGTCATGTGGCCTGATGTCAAGGTATACCCATCACCTAGCCTTGTATAGGTGTCTGACAAAGTCGACCACTACACATCCATGAAGCAATGCACCCATGCATGTCAGTACTGGCAGTGTGTGTGTGTGTGTGTGTGTGTGTGTGTGTGTGTGTGTGTGTGTGTGTGTGTGTGTGTGTGTGTGTGTGTGTGTGTGTGTGTGCGTGTGTGTATGTGTGTGTGTGAGTGTGTCTGTTTTGTATGTTTTGTGCTATGCCTATGACCACATTCACACTCACTACAACCCCCTTTAGCATACTGAAGCATGCTGTCTGATGTCAGACACCGCCACATACCCTTTGCCCATATAACCTTCATATGACCCCTGTGGTGCATGTGATACCTGCACAGTACAGTGTTGTGGCAATCTCTTTAGTGATGAGTTGTATTCCTGGCCCTGACAAGTGCGTCAATGTGTGTGCGTCCCTGTGAGAGTGTGGCTGTGTTGACGCTGACACCTGTTCATGGGGACAGCCACATGTACCACAACTACCGTATAGCTAACATATCACTGTTCCAGTTGACACTCACCATTACAAATCAGTTTAGAGGGCTCCTCAATATGTAACCTATGTGGTGCATCTAATAACTGCATAGACATTTAATAGCACTACATAGTCATCAGGGGTTTGATACTTTGTACTGGTAGGTGTGTAACACAAACATGCTTATGTTATACTCTCCCACCCATCCCTGACTTATCTTTGCCTCTGCCTGCCTCTCTCACTCCTTCTCAGGTGAATGTGGAGACTTACACCTGCTTTGCTTAGACAGCAGTATGTGTATCCTAAGTGATGCTCAGGATCAGCTGATGGACTCTCCATGAATTGCAGCCCTCCTCTAGCTGATTGCATGTGGAACACATGTGTTAAAATTCCCATAGCCAATTGCATGGTAACACACTCCAATATCTAGGAACATCATGTTGGTGTTGGGCCTTTTCATTCACTGTGAGCAGGAACTCGATCTGTTGTTTGGCAAATAGCATCGCAGATGGATTGGGGATTTACCTCTAACAACATACACTGTGGAAACAGGCCAATACACAGGAGGGGGATGCACCTGACCTGACTACAGACTGTAAGTGCTGCTATACTGCATTTGGAGTAATTTTAGTTTCACAGGGTGTATGTGGATATGGCTGTCCTACATGTTTTAATACCTGTCATGTCAGTGCTATGTTTATGATGAAACCCCCAGCTGTAGGATCATCTGCAGACTAGGCAGAGTGTGGTGCCTTTTGTTTCATGTGTTACCCACAGAGCACCTATTTGTAAACTGCAGAAGGTAGTGTGAGAATTGCAGTCTGTAGATGATGACAGCCGTGAGAGTTACTGACTTCATATCTGTCATAGGACATATGTTGCAACAAACCCTGTTACAACAGTAAATGTATGAGGTTATCACAACAACATCTTAATATTGGCCCTGTGTTTGTGCCTCCAGCCACAACTCTGTCACTGTTTGTACATATGTCATGCAGTAAGAGGTGCATATGTGCTGTAGACCATATTTAGTGACATCATATCTGATAACATGCCAGTGAGATATCAGACTGCTACACATGTTATGTATAGTAGGGATTATATTTGATGACATAACCTGGACATTCTGTGGTTGTGTGTACAGTACTGAGGTTTGTGTACTTATGGTGGTTATCGACAGTGTGTGTATTGTTAATATGTACCTTGGCCTGTGTACAGACTGTGACAGATGTCATTGGTCTTGGTTCTGGTCTATCTGATGTTATATGCTGTTCCACTGTATATTACATGTTTGTAGGGCCAAACACACACATGTCCCATACCACAGACAGGCATCGGACCTTACTGTGTAGTGGGCCAATATATGTAGGGTAAGTGTGTGAGTGGCACATATGAGGAAGGTGTTGAACAGATAGTCCATATACTGTAATATTATGGTAGCTTACCATATGTGGCTGTGGCTGTGTTCACATTGGTTGTGGTTATGCACTTTCACACAGGTTTCTGTTACTCTGTGCTGTGACATGCCTGTAGAGCCTGCTATATATGCAGATACATGTGTATTCCCCCATAGGAAATGTTGGCAGGTGTTGATGCAGTATGCTTTGTTACATGCCTAGCAGCTTAGTGTACTTACCCAGTGAGATGTCATGTCCAGATACTTGTCAGATTTACTGTTGCCAGGCCACCATAACAGTTATGTATGTCACACAAGGCTGAAGTCCAAGCACCTCTGGAACAATGTTCAAATGTTGAAATAAAAGGAATCACAAGTTGAGAAATATAAAAACACCAAGTATTTAATGATTCCAGTATCAAAGAAATGGTTAGCGCTTTCATTTGAACAAGTCTCAAACTTCATCAGACAAACTATTCTACATGCATTCACCTTAAATACCCTAACATTTACTTCTATTGGTTAAAAAACAGTGGCAGTCATCATGATGTACAGCTGAACATAAAACTGTTGCCTCATATAAACCAAAAACTGTTAACACTACATTAAAAACAATGTAATACAACTAATATTCAAAAAGAGTATATATGTATGTATATTTAAATATGTGTAAAAATGTATAAATTGTCTAAAACTGTATGTTGTTGTCAGTTGTCAAACAACCTTATTTTTGTTGTTTTAAAACCTTTTTTCTTTCAAGTGCTTTTAGCTTCAATATGCCAAGATAGAAGTGCAATCATTGATGCCAGGCCAACTGTCTGCTTGAAAGCGGATTTACCATTTTAGCTCATTTATTTCTAACTGTAAACTCCAAGGCTTCTTTTCATCAATAGTGACTTGATCAATTACTACAAAGGAAAATTTATGGCTCACATTATCAGAAATATGTTTGGCCAATGCATTATTCAGATTGTTTTTCCTAATAGCGTAGTCATGCTCATAGGTTCCTTGACTTAGCATTAGCTCAGTCTTTCCTATGTAGAAACCAGAGCATGAATCACACTTATGATTCATTTTATTTCAACATTTGAACATTGTTCCAGAGGTGCTTGTACTTCAGCCTTGTGTGTTTTCGTATTAGTTTGGTGACTTTGTGTTTTATCAGTCATGTATGTCAGACAAAACAGTGGGATGCAGTACATATGTAGATCAATAACTAGTGGGTAGTATGTGGCCACTCCACCTCTGTACCAGCAGTAATTATGTCTCAAGACAGACAGGGGTGTGTGAATGCATAACCTATGGGGGGAAATGTATACCAGTAATTATGTGTTATATCCATCTACATGGCTGTTAACATCCACATTGTCAGGCTTGGTCCACATGTCTTGCACTAAGGGGTTCTGTGTAGACCTCTGGACTGTCCAGAGTGTGTCAAACTGTCCACACATTTTCTGAATAATAAGAAGCATAAATCAACAGTATAAAAATATGATAGAAAACCAGAACATTCTGCAAAATCAAGGACAGATGAAAAGCCACATGTTACTTGTGGTCTACCTTGGATGGGGGAATACTCTGCACACTTACACTGCATAACTGCTCCTTGCCTTGCTTGGACACATCCAGAGCCACTACAATGGGGAGTGGGGTGCAACAAGTAGGTCACAGTTTGAAATGTCTCTGGCTGATGGTGATGGCTCTGACACTCATACCTCTGAACTTCAAAGCAAGAAATCTGGACAAAGCCATACATAGAAGTGGGGCACAGGCCCAAAAATAAAGACAATCCCCAGGATTTACGAAGCCTCCGTGTAAGAGTTATAACTCTTACACGGAGGCTGCAGTTAAACGGAGTGATGTCAGCATGCTTTGCATATTCATGAGAGCATGCTGAATCACACCTAAGTCTAACACGGTCCGTGTAAGACAGTAGGGGGTGTGTCCGTAGGCTGAGCCCTGCAAGCGGACACGTCCCCAGAAGTGTAAAAGTGCCCAAAGTAAACACCCACAACAGAGTCCACAGAAATGTGAATAAACACAACACAACACAAGCCCCCACAAACTATGAACATAAAATATATATAAATGAAAATGTTATATATTTTTTTTAAATTGTAAAGATGTTTAACCGTGAGTGCGCTCGTTTGCGCGGGTGTGCCCATAGCGCAGCTACAGTTAGCAGGAAGCAATAGTGTAGCGGTAGAAATGTTGGCTGAAGAGCAGGCATTCATGGTTTGAGCCCCCACAACACCAATTTTTTTTTTTCAAAATAAGCAGGAAACAAGTCCCTGACAAATATGTACACATAAAACCCCAATATATGTAAAATGTAATGAAATAGCCCATTTAAATTGAAGACATGTGAGGTACCAAAAGAAGAAAAAATGCCAGATGTGCTCATAGCTGAGCTACAGTTTAACAGAGTGAGTGCATGTGCCCGTAGATGAGCAGTGGTTTAACTGGCGCAAAATGAGTGCCCGTAGCTGAGCAGTGGTTTAACACGCTAAATCTATGTGCCCCTAACTGAGCTGAGCGTAATATGTGTGCCGATAGCCAAATGAGGCTTAAAGCAGCGTACCCCGTTTGCGAGCTGCGCGCATAAACAAGCTAACCGACGGGCAACGTTGAGCAAGCCGTATCAAAACTGCCTTTACACAGACACACCCCTCAGCATGTCTAGACAGTCATGAAAAATAAAAAGCAGTGGCCAGGTTCTAACCCAGGATACTATACACCATAGTCAAGGTACAGAACCACTAAGCCATGACAGCAGTACCTGTAAATGCAACAATAGCTAATATATAGGAATGAATACAAACTAGAGCATGACAATGCAGGTTTACTGAAGTTGATACAATTCCAAAATGGCCAATCACAGATATGTGCGGGAAAAACGGATTATATAAGCCCCATAGGCGGGAATACACAGCATAAACGATTATAGAACTAACCTGCAGGCAGAATGACAGGAGTAGGAGAGGGTAGTCACTTTTGAGCGCAGAGGTGGGGTGTTGAGGAGTCCAGGTACATGGTCTGGCTCCTAGTCCATAATCATGAGGCCCAACTCATGCAGGGCCAGGTCCTCTGGGGAGCATACAGGGCTGAGGCGTGGGACCTGTTGGCTCAAGATCTCACCAGTGCCACAGGGATTCCAAGGACTGGTGAGCAGGTCCGTCATCACCATGCAGACCTGAAGAGACGCAAGCAGGACCAACTGAACCTTTGGATCCAAGAGGCCCGGCAAACACCCAACGCCCCACTACTGAGTAAGTAACATTTAATTATGTATGCAAGAAATTAAACTAGCTGATATAATGGAGATGTGTATTCCAATATTACTTCATTTATATTACAGCTGCAGTTGTCCGTTCTCACGAACCAGAGCCTATGGCTATAGGCTGGTGCGGTTGCGCCACCAGGCAGGTCAGTAATCCACTACCAGTAACTGTAAAGAAATATAAAAGTATGACAGTCAGCAAAAGAGTGCAGTGTAGTCAGTAAGGAATAAAATCTGCAAGTAACAGTGTGGAAGTGTATGCAAGTATTGCTTGATTACAAAAGTGTTTTCAGCCTGTAAGTTTAACCTAAAAATGAAACTGTCCAACATATATTCTGAAATAAAAATGCCCTGCCTGTAAGAAAATAGTACACAACCTGCAGCAGGCTGAAAAGTATAGCTGCAGAAGATGATGAAATCACATGTGTGAAATATATCCCTGTGGAAATACTGAAAGATGACAGAAGTGAGACTGCTGGAAAGGATTGTAATAACTACTGGTAAAACATGTCAATAAAGCCTAGAAGTACCATCCTGAATAGTAAAATGAAAGCAAGTGAGAGAGTGTGAGAAAGTGTCATGAATCCAGCAATACAGTAGTAATAACCTCTGAATAAAGTATACTGCAGTCAAGACAGAATGAAATGCATGTGAGATTCAAAACCAAACAGCAAAATCTGTTCAAAGTGTTGCTGCATCTGGAATGTGTATCCCAAAATCTGGATATGTTGCTCTCAGTCTGCAATATGCAGATAGGATGTTTGTCTGATATAACAAACATCCACACTTGTCTACAGCTATATAAAGCAAATGTAGCAGGATGATGTAGCTGAACAAAGCTAGATATGAATGTGTATGAAGAACCATAAAATGTATATTGATGTTGCAGTAACAGTCCTATCACCAAGTTGAAATAGTTATCATATAGGAAACTGTAGTTAGAACAGTAGTGTGTATATAACTGTAGCTATTAGAAATGTACAGCATATGTATTGTTATTGAAGGTGTTAATATTACTTTCTTCACCCCACCCTATAACCACATATAACCCATTCCACGTGAAAATGATATGTGCAATCACAATTAACACCCCTGGACATTTGTCCTGTTGGGTCATATATATTTGCATGTCTGTTGATGCATCTGCCCTGTTCATACATCCACACCTGATGGCCTGTTGCCATCAATTAACCTTGCATGTTGTTGGACTGTGTATTTCTGTTCAAATTATGCATGTGTTATGCACGCTGTTCAATAGTGTGAATATCTGGGTGTTTGGTTAATGGGAATACTAATGCATGCTGTTACAACTAATTGTGAATGGTATTATATGTCACTAACCCAAACTGTCATGACATAATGCAAAACATAATACGACAGGGAAGGCGGGTTCCAGCGGACCCACCTCTCCCACCTCAGCTGGCGAGTGCACCTGGCACTAGTGCCGAGTCCGGACCCTCCTCCGGTGGCCCTGTGCCACCTGCGGGTGGAAGCACTGCAGGGGATGGGGCTTGCCCCCCCTCTGCAAGTGTGGCCGGAGGAAGACCACCACTCACCCTCTGTAGCGTCCAGACTGTGGTGCGTAGGGAGATTCGGGACTCTGTTCTCGAGCCCCTACGCCAGCTCGAGGCACAGGTGGCACAACTAACGGGCATGCCTGTTGCCCCACCTACACAGCCCCCAGCACAGCCCCGTCCTGGGCAGTGAAGGAACAGTGGCAACTGCCTATGGGTGGGTATATCAGTTCCACTGTTGCCATCTGTGGGCTAATGGGCTCTGGATATCCAAACCTCTGTCCCCGTCAATTGTGTAACCCCCCCACACGTGTCATACACCGCCCCTGTATGCGTCTTGTTTGTCTTGTCTGTTTACCTACCCAACCTACCTCCCCAGCTGTACCGACTTCCGTCACCTGACATACCACTCTCACCTGAAAAAAAAAGGGCACTCTGTACCCACAAAAATTACGCCCCATACATAGCTGCCCATTCCGCACACATGTCTACTGGACATGGAACCTATCAATTACAATTGGCTGTACAACAAGTATTATTGTTGTCCTGACACCTCTCTCAGGGGTGGAAGGTTTCAAATGTCACACCAAATTACATACATATGCACAGCTGTTGCTGATGAAGAAATGGGCAGCTATGGGCCTTACCTACATCCCTCCTGCACATCCCAAGCTTGTTTCCCTACTGTCTTACCCTCTTTGTGACCCCTTTTCACCACTTTCCTCTCTCCCCATTTTCTTTTCTTGCAAAGAAAATAGTGTGTCTTGCAAGAGTAAGCACGATTAAGCGGTTGTAAGCGGGTGTGCGCAGAGCTAACCGCCAGTGCGCATGTGTGAGCTCCGTGCAAACCAGCGCTAACCCGGTTACAACTGCTTAAAAGTGCCTTAGTCACTTTGATTGACAGGTCCTGTACTCAGCTCAAAAGCAAAATAAAATCCCACTGTGAGTCCCGAACCCAGGACCTTGGAAACAGTAGTCTGCATGACTTACCACTAAGCCATGACTCTTATACAAGAACATTGTGCTGAAATAAATATATCATGTAATAGTAGGAATGAATGTAAAGGGAATATAGATGTGTAGTACACAAAGCATGCCATTTAGAATTACTATCAAAACTAGTGGATTTCCATAATAGTAGTGTGTGAACAGAAACAGCCATGCTAGTTGGAAGCTAGTAGGTAATAATGTCACTATAGCACCTTGCAAGCCACACACATACTCACAGCAGGATAAGCACTGCCCATACCCCACAACCTCTTACAGGAACACATGTGGACCAAGTAATAAAATATGTGGAGCAAAGGCCCAAAACCAGGGACACATTACAAATAATGTTACAACAAACGCAGACAGTTCAGAGAGTAACAGGGTCTGCACTTTGTGGGATGTTTGGAAGGGTATGCAGTCTGAAACTTGAATGTTTGTCACCATATTCTGACTTGAGGCCAGAGTGACTTGCCAGAAAAAGGTGTGCATGAGATATTGACCAAAATATGAGGCAGAAATGTGGACAACCTGCAAATATCTGTACACATGATGGGTCTGACACCACCATATTTGAATAGTTAAGAGCCTAGACATAGCAACAGTGAATGACTTACAGGGATGCCCCACAGACCCCATGTGAAATGTACAAACAGTAGGCAGAAAGGTGTAACACATGCAATGGTAAGTATGGAGTCCTGAAAGTATTCATCAGTTGCATGGCAGAAAAAGTGTAGTAATACATATGCTCATGCTAACCCACAGTCACAACTGCAGCATACCAGACATTTTAATGGGTGTACCCCACTGATATGTACCATTCCATGAGGCACATAACAGATGAACCTGAAAGTCTCTGGGGCCTGCTCAACATCATACTCAAATACCCTAGTAGATGTCAAGGCCCACACCATGGCCAGACCACACTGCATGCTGTAACACTCTAGCAAATATAGCAAGCATTCCAAGGTGTGAATGTACATGGAAAATAGGAAAGCTACAGCAGCACACTACAGTCAAGACACCTAGCAGGCATACAAGTAGTGACTGTAAAGGGCAACTATTGAAGCCTTAGCAACAAAGTGCAAGCAAAAGTGAAAGGAAAGCACACACACACACACATTAACAGTAGTAGTAGTTGTAGGTGTCAGTGTACATACACAGTTAGTACAGGAAACTGGAGAAATGAATGGAGGAATGTTAATCTACAACACACCTGGAAATATGAGAGAGATACCAACCTTTACACTCACATAACATTGTCCACAGCATAACAGCATGGTCCCTGCCCTTAAAATCTGAAAGTGCTATGCCTATCTCACATACTCTTTTATAGCACTGTTCTGAAATCACAGTGAGAACTGCAATCAGTACACAACTGGCTGCATGCAATTAGCAAATGCTGGCTAACAATTGGTGCAGAGGCCATCACATGGGTATATGCAGATACCTACAAAAGTATGTAGTAAGAAAAATAGCAGACCTCTCCCTTGAAGTTGACCAGTGACAAAAGTTCAGAAGATAATATGGTAAAAAAGTACAGGTCAACACCACGAAGAATAAAACAAACCTTTATTGACAAAATGAGTGCTTTCACGTGCTTCCAACTGCACGCTTCTTCAGATGAATATAGAACTATAGTGAAACCATTCACTATATATACAAGAGAATACAATTACTTAATATAATAATTGATCTAATTATTCAATTAAATTTAAATTATCTGAGATACAAATCCGCTTAAAGCGACCAAGCAAAAATACGATATAAAAATCATGTCTTGTCATAAATCATTGTATTTATCAGAACTATTACTCAACTACCACTGTGATAAAACCAAGCAATAGCCCGCAATAGTGCTGTTCAATTCATGTTAAAACTTCTAACTACCAAGATGACTATATTCAATAAATTATGCGCTATAATAAATAAAGCAACCAGATGTAACATATCTAAAGATAAATGAGTTTACAGCAATATTTAGAGAAACTACATAATCTTATTAGTTTCTAGTATATTGATTTTTGATTATTAAAAACAACAGAAATATATAATATTTGCACCAATTATATATTAATAAATAAATGCATGTATATTGCTCAATAAACTTACTGTTCAATAAATATATATTATAATTAAAAAATTATTTAAAAACACATATAAAAAATTCATTGATTAAGTATAATAAATGTGAGGTTACTGGAACATATGACATTCAACATCTTGTAAATATCATTATTAAATATCACAGGCTAATGTCAACATGTATGGATAGTCACAAATATATCGATGGAGTGTGACTAAACATATATATGGATGTATATCAAATGTATATAATATGTGAATATATACGAAATATATGAAAAATATATATCAAGAGTCTAGAATGTATATAAAATATTTATAAATAATATATATGTATAAAAAATATATATAAAATATATTTATGTACATAACCATGTGCAAAAATATTCATGGTCCCATGTAGGTGCTTTATATATACATAGTTTCTCAGAATATTTAATATTCTGACGAGAAATAACAATCATTTTGAAAAAACTATGTATATCAATCACAATATCAATAACAAAATAGGTAGCAATAAATTGCTATTAATGGCATTCAATTAAGATTGATACTATGTAAGAATATATGTAAGTATATACAAGTAAATATATTACCCTATGTCTTTTTCATTATTTACTACATATTATCTCTATTATTTCTAATAAACATAAACCATTTTGTCAAATAACGACTACTTTGAAAAAAACAGGAGGTAGATATTATCTTACTAATTGTATATTATATTTTTCAAAAATTATTCACGTAAAATAATATATTCATAAAATTAGTGATATTTATGCTTCTTTAAATATGACCTAATACTAATATAACTATTCAGGCCAGGATATTGCTGAGCCCGAAATCTAAAAATCCAGTCTAATTCTAGATTTTCTAGGTCATTAAAATTATCACCTCTTCTCCTGTTTATCAGTCTTTTTTGTACCACCCTGAAGACAAATTTATGTTTAGGGAGTTCAATAATATGTTTCGAAAGTGCATTTTTTGAATCTGTTTTCTTTATAGCATATAGATGCTCCTGTATCCTGTCCTTTATTTTTCTTGTTGTCATACCGACATAAAAGGCAGGACACAACTCACATGTAGCCAAGTATATCACATTATTGTCTTCACAATTAGCAGAGCATCTAAATTCAAATTCAAATGGCAATTCAGGATGTGAAAAATCTTTACTGGTTGAAATCCATTGACATGAACTGCATTTTCCACAAGGGTAAGTACCTGAGTGTCTCCTGTGATACGTCATATCATTTGGTTTCTCATTACATAATATTCTTTTTAAATTCTTCATATTTCTATAGGTGAAAGTTGGTCTTTCACCTACTATTCTTTTAATTTCATCATTAGTAGTCAATATAGACCAATGCTTGCTAATAATATTAGTTAAATATTTGTTATCGCTAGTGTAACTAATTATGCACCTAGCCTGTTTAAAATCTTGTTGTCCATGTTGTTGTCCTTCTAATTTGGGTCTAAAGAATATTTTTGACACCTGTCTAGATCCATTAATAAACTTCTCTTTTATACTAGCCACAGTTTCTGGATTATACCCTCGATCTATAAATAATTGTTCTAGTTTATTGTATTCATCATTACGTTCACATTCATTCTGACATATCCTATGTAGCCTAGTATATTGTCCTTTCACAATGTTATTGAGAATAAACCTGGGATGCATATTCTCATGTTGTAATAATGTATTTTTCCAGCATTTTTTCCTAAAAAGGGATGATGTTAATTTTCCTTTACTGTCTTTTTTGATATTCAGATCTAGAAAGTTAATGCTGGCATATGAATATTCAATTGAGAATCTTAAAAAATCTGTTGTTTTTTCTAAATCATTAATAAATGTCTTTAATTCTGTTGGACTTCCATTCCATACAAGCAATATGTCATCTACAAACCTATAATAAGCAAGCACCTTACAATAATCAGGATGTGTGAACAGGTTGGTAATTTCCCATTTATAAACAGCCAAATTGGCATAAGTATTGGCGCAGGGGGTGCCCATGGCCACCCCCCACTGTTGAATATAAAATTGGTTGTTAAACATCATAACATTGTTAGTAAGGACTATTTCAAGTAAAGCATTAAGTAAAATCTGTTCATGGTTGTTATAAGAGGAATTGCTATTCAATAAGAATCTCACTGCTTCAAGTCCATAAGTGTTGGGTATTGCCGTAAATAGACTTTGAACATCTAAAGTAACCAATGTAAATTGCTGAGATTATTAAGTAGCTGATAAGAATCTTTTAAAATGGTAGGAATTCCACTAACAAGTGGTTTTAATTTTCTTTCAATAAAAATAGAAATGTTTTCTGTAACCCATTGATGTCCAACTACTATAGGGCGTAATGGCGGTGGTAAGATGCCTTTATGCATCTTGGGTAATCCCTTGATGTATGGAATGGTTGGATGTTCAATAAACAAAAACATATAAAAATCATAACTAATTTGTCTGGTTAATAATAAGTCATAAATATTTTGATGAACCTCACATATTAACTTGTCTACCATTTTCATATATATTTTCTTATAAGTATTATCATCTTGTAATAATAATCCCATATAATATATATAGTCTTTTGAATTCATAATGACCACCCCCCCCTTATCTGCCGGTCTTATCACAATTTCTGGATTATTGGCTAAGATATTCATTGCAGCTCTTTCATCATTAGATACATTATGAAATAGTGACAAAGATCCTTTTTTATGTTCAGAATAATGTTTATATAAATCATTCTCACATGCTTTTAAAAAACAATCTAAACAAGGATGCAGTACAGGTGTGAAAGCACTTTTTCTTTTAAAACATTCAAAAGTATTCTGTGTGTGGCTAGAATCATTAATGTTCTGTGATGTATGTTTAAAAAACATTTTTAAAGCAATATTGCGTACAAACATTCATAACTCAATTAATATATTAAATATGTTTCCAATTTGTGCTGGTATGAAGCTTAATCCCTTATCTAGTAATTTATAGTCCGTTTCAGTTAACGTGAGATCAGATATATTAAAAACTAAACTATTCAGTCTCTTGGTCGACCCCTTTTGTTCAAAGGTTCTTCTGATGGTCTCCTTTTTCTTCTTCCCTGACTCGTTGATCTTCCTCTTGAGTCCCTCCTCTGACGAACCGGAAGCGGTAAAAAAGACTCTATATTAGTTTGTTGTAGCTTTGGTTTCGCTCCTAGCCCCAGGTTAGAAACCAAAGCCATTTGATTAGGAGGAGGTGTGCTGTTATCATCAAAATGAAATAGTCTGCGACTGCCTGCTGATGTTTCCGTATTGCGGTCACTGGCTGTGGCTGCGGCTGTTAAAAGGGGAATGTCTGATGTTTCATTTATGCATTGTCTATCATTCACATTCACCATTTCAGCTCTTTGTGTTCCTTCTCTTTGATTGAATCTGGACCATACAAAGACCTGGCCGTTGGCAAAGTCTTTTTGATCCCTCTGTAGCTTTCGTAATTTTATTGACTGTAGTCTCTCTCCATATGCACTAACTTGACCAATCAGATTATCAAGTTTACTGGAAAACATTTCCCCTTTAAATCTCTTAGTTAAGTCTTTATAAAGCGTATCTGTCTTTTCAGTCAGATCATTTTCTATGGGGAGAAAATAGTCAATAAGTAATTTAATATAGTTGAAACTAAGCTCTAGATTCATTTTTGCCAACTTTTGAGCAGTTCAGGGTGGCTATTGCCATAGGACGGCATGCAGAGGACCCTCATACCTCTGGGGACCACTTTAAAATGAAGGCACGCCTCTAAATGACGGCGCTGCCAAATCAATCTGAACTGTTTATATAAACTTTTTTCAAGTTCTCTATGCAGCGGGTTAAAGTCATTCAATAAGTTGGCTGTACCTGTTTCCACCGCGTTGTTTTGTGCCAGTAGATCCACATTAAGTAGAGGGTTAGCTTTTTGTTCCACCAAATTATTCCATTTAGTATTCGCCTGGATCCTTTCCGGAAAGTAATCTAGTTCTAATGCAGAGCCTTCCATCGTGTAGAGAGCCGGTAAGCAGCAGACAAAAACAGAAGTAAGAAAAATAGAAGACCTCTCCCTTGAAGTTGACCAGCGACAAAAGTTCAGAAGATAATATGGTAAAAAAGTGCAGGTCAACACCACGAAGAATAAAATGAAATGAATGGAGGAATGTTAATCTACAACACACCTGGAAATATGAGAGAGATACCAACCTTTACACTCACAGAACATTGTCCACAGCATAACAGCATGGTCCCTGCCCTTAAAATCTGAAAGGGCTATGCCTATCTCACATACTCTTTTATATCACTGTTTTGAAATCACAGTGAGAACTGCAATCAGTACACAACTGGCTGCATGCAATTAGCAAATGCTGGCTAACAATTGGTGCAGAGGCCATCACATGGGTATATGCAGATACCTACAAAAGTATGCTGTACTCCCAGTCCACACATGCAATACTTTCATTGCACCCTAAGAAGGACGTGAGAGACAGACAGAGAGAGAGAGACAGAGACAGAGAAAACTGCAATTAAGCAGACACAAACAAATTGTTCAGCAACAGCTACCTGAAAGCTGACAACTGGGAAGTGAAGCAGCAGGACAGAGAACCAGATGGCAACACAAGCAGCTGTGACAAACACAGGAAATGTAAAGTAATACTATAAAGGTCTACATACTGTGAAGCCTCCATATGTGTCATTGGTCTGTATCCATATGTATATGAAGATGTGTAAAGGGCAGGGGACATACAGCAACTATCAGTGAAGGCTGTACATACATTTGTATGTGAGAGCATCTATGTGCAGATATCAATGTTGGTTGATTGTAGGTTGTACTTCCATGTACAAAGTAGGTTTCACAGTTATGTATGTTTAGCAGTATGTTAGTGTGTGTATACAGTATGGTAGACAAATATGTTGATATACCTGTCTAACATATGGATACGTATGTATGTCAACATATGTATGTGCATATATATATATATATATATATATATATATATATATATATATATATATATATATATATATATATATATATATATATATATATATATATATATATATATGATATGCATATATGTATACATACATAGAGAGAGAGATGTAGGAATACATAGACAGATGTAGATAGAATATTGTACAAACATATCTATGTAATGCACACATACAGATATAGATATATGTAGATACATATACATAGACAGACTGATCTGACTATCTACAGGTATAACTGTATATGACGACCTGCAACACAACCTGTCCCACCCCCTCTGTCACTCACCCCTCTGTGCCCCACCCTCCACATCTATAGCAATATATGTACATCAATATATATATATATATATATATATATATATATATATATATATATGTGTGTATATGTATACGGACATATATATATATATATATATATATACATATAGATATATCTATATACATATATATATATATATATATATATATATATATATATATATATATATATATATATATAGAGAGAGAGAGAGATGTATATAAATTCTGAGTGAGGCACATGTGTACAGATGTATTGCAACAGGTGCCTGGTGACAAAGGCATGGAGTGAACACCAGTGTCAAAACCGGAGTACCATACCACATTCCAGATCACCTACACCAGTAACCACCAGGTATGTGATTGGCTGCCCACCACTGCATGTGTCAGGGGTGAACAGGGTCATAAATCTGTACAATAGTGGCCCCAATGATATTCACAGTGGCACACTATCCCTGGAATACCTGCACATGGTATGTGTCAGCGGACATGGTGTGTCAGCTATGGACATGTAGGTCGGTGTACCCCTCCACACCACATAATGGATGCCATGGTATGGACCTCACATGACAGCTACAGATATGGAGAAGGACACAGTGACATGTACAACACTGGAAAATGCACTCAAACACATTACCAACGCACAGTGACTGACAACACCACAGAATACACATATGCTACCCACATAGAGGTTACCACTCCCAGATTTACATATGTAAGTCACACCCATGACAGATGTCCAACAACCATAGTAACACCTCACACCATCCACAACCTAAATGTCTGCTGTGTGTCGTCCGTGCCACTGCAATAGAGTGCACATGTGGAGGTAAGAGTTCCTACCCACAGATAAGACATACCCTGCAATAAACCACACAGTGTTAAGAAGCAAGACTCCCCATGAATACATGTCACACATACCCCTGCTGAATGTTAGTCAGATAGGTAATATGCCATATGAGTCACCCTGTGTAACTGTGTGACAGCAGCAGGTACCATCACACCATATGTGTCACAATGGTCAGGGTAGCAGAACAGTACGCTGCTGTAGTCCCAGGGGCAATAGCATATTGTATAGTATTGTATTGTAATGTAATGTATTGCGTTGTATTGTATTGGTATGTTGAGGTGCCTCCTTCGTGGAGTGGAACCACTGCTGCTGTGCGCCAGTGTACAGGTACATATCCTGTAGTCAGGCTAGTGTTACATAGCACTTCTATATGTGTGTTTAGCTCCTGTCAGAGTTTATGTAACATGCAACTGGGGATACCATCAGGTCCCATTCATGTTGTGTATTCTGCTGTCCTGTGGTTGGCTCTCACCTGGACATCTGTGATGACAGGGAGGTTACAGTCAGCTGGGATAACTATGTCTTATGTTGGGGGAGAGGGCAGGGTGACACCTGCACTGAACCTGTCTGCCACAATGTTGTCAATATCTGTGGTGTCAGTGAAATATTTGTTGTTGTGTACTAACTATGGGCATAGAGGATGGATCCTGACCAGGTTGCTAACATAACTGAAGAAGGCCTTCTGGTTATCTGTAGTGTCCCTCTTGATTTCCCTCTCAAAGTTGTCCATGGATTTTGTATGATGGAAAATAGATCCTTACTAGTGCTGCTCAGACATGCCCTCCCTTTATGGAATTATGCTCTGTCTTGCAGTAGCTTCCATCTTCTGTAATACAATCTGTCTATGGCTGGGGTCCACCAGACAGGATGCTGTCCTTTTGTGGAGAGTGTCTTGGTCATATATGGGATTGCATGATCCATGCATTCTCGGAGATGTCTGTAGAAAGCAATTGTGTAGGGGTCAGCATTGTGGGTTGTATCTGCCACCGGCCCAGTGGGCTGAAAGGATACCATGTCACTGTTACAAAGTGTAAAGTTTGTATCTGTAATGTTATGCACTATAGTCATTTGTGCTGGTGGTGGAGGTGGGATATGTATATCCAGGGCAATCAGTGTTTGGTCAGCTCACAGTAGTTGATGATGTAGGCCATACAGTACCTAGATACAAACCCCCAGAGTGAGGAGGTGCTCTTCATCTGAATCAGTGTTCTGACTGCTGGTGTTTGGTAGTATGTCGTATGGAGTGTGCCAGGTACTGTTGCACAGTTGCTGGCTGAGCACTGATGCCTGACCATCTACATGTGTATCCACCAATAGACAGACAGATGCTGTATATGTGAGATATGTTGTATCATAACAGTTGAGTAGCATGTGTAGTATGTGTGCCAAATTCTGCTGACATATATTGCTGATACCAGGTTATTTTCTTTCTCAGGTACATGGCCCACCCGCGGAATCCTACCTACTCCACAGCTGAGGATGAGGAGATATACCAGAGCCTGGTGCGGGATTATGCAATACTCTTTTCCCGCACCAGCCAGAATCAGCAGGAGAGGGCTGCACTGTGGCAAGACCTTGCCCGTCAGGTAAATGACATAGGCACGCATAATAGGACATATGAGCAGGTACGACATCACTGCAGTGATTTAATCAGACATGTCCGTCAGCGTGCGTCGGATATCCACAGGCAACAGGTCGCCACAGGTGGTGGGGTGGCTACACATCCCTCACTCACCAGACTGGAGGGACTACTCATGAGTGTAGTGGCTCCAGTCCGCCAGCAACAACAATAGCAGCAGACATGCATTATGATGGAGGCTGGAGCCACGCAGCAGCAAGACAGTGAACGTGCAGGTAATATGCCATATGTATAGTTGACTGTTGTGTACACTGGTAGTTAATGCATGTGTGAGGTGTGTCCTTGGTTTGTAGCTGTCACCATAGTATTTAATGTGCAAGTGTGATATCCTCAATATTAGCAGCTGACCTGTGAAAGGCGACTATTGTACTACTGACCTGTATCATACTCAGTAACAATGGCACAGTTGTGCCCACTGACATTAGTTTCTTCACGTCTGCAGGACCCTCTGGTATAACAGCAATGCAGCCTATCCATGCTGGTGAGTGTGTATTAACAATTCCTGTAATAGTGTTGATAGTAATAGTACTATTTGGCTCACTTAGTAGTGCTCTTTGTATGCATGTAGGTGTGTCTGTGTCTGTGTGTTGATATCACGCATACTGAGTACTGTACAATTGTGTGAAACTGTGTGCATGTGTGCATGTGTGCATGTGTGCATGTGTGCACCTGTGCATGTGTGCATGTGTGCATGTGTGCACCTGTGCATGCATGCATGTGTGCACCTGCGCATGTGTGCATGTGTGCATGTGTGCATGTGTGCACCTGTGCATGTGTGCATGTGTGCATGTGTGCACCTGTGCATGTGTGCATGTGTGCACCTGTGCATGTGTGCATGTGTGCATGTGTGCACCTGTGCATGTGTGCACCTGTGCATGTGTGCATGTGTGCATGTGTGCATGTGTGCATCACTGGTAATGTGTAGACATTGTAAACTGTGTTTCCTGTTTCCCTCCCACAGGTTCTGTTGCTGCTCTGGTGTCATGTAGCAGGGAACCTGAATCAGGTGCCATGGGTACTGATAATGATGACATCTGTGTAATGGCACAGGAAAGTATGCCGGGGTCCTCCATTGGTCAGCCGATTGACAGTACACAGCTGTCGACCCCATCAATGCGCACAGTTATCCTGCCAATACACCCTTTGTCACCAATATCCCTAGGTGATGGACAGCATACAGTGGGCATTGACCAGGGTAATGTGGTATCTGTGGCACATGCCTCCCCACACAGCAGCCATGGGCATGGCCCAGAGATGGTACCACACAGACAGATGTCCAGGGGCTCTCGTGGGAGCATCCATGGGCGTACTGCCCCTGTCAGACGTGCCCACAGAGGTCATACAACCTCAGCTACATTTTGGGCTGTCATGCAGGCACAGTCACGTATGGAACGGTACACCAGACAGGGTCTGAGGGAGATGACAGCATGTCGCACAGCCATGACTGACAGTATGCGTGACATTACGGCTGCCATCCGTGATTTCACCGATGTCATAGACAGATGTTGTGGGGACATATTAGACCGGTTCCACAACTACATGTCCATGAGCCAGGGTGATGGTGGGCGGTTGAGGCATCGACGTGGCCGTATGCCAGCAACAGCAGCAGCTGGCAGTCGTCGCAGATGACAGCAGGGCCGCGGCCACCCCCGTAGTGCCAGCAGCAGCCCCAGCAATGCTGGGTCTGTGCTGTCATCAGACCGCCCCAGGAGACCACGTGCACATGGCTCTGGCCAGGCCCAACAGGGATCTGTGTCCAGTCAACGAACACCTGCTTCTGATGACAGTACCCAGTCTGGGTTGGTACTGGATACGGTCCATAGCACCCCTGCAAGGCACAGGTACCGTGTCCGTGGCCAGAGACACTGATCTGTATGACCTGGCAGGTACAGTCTGTGGCTGTCCACAAACACCAGTATATGGCAGCTATGAGGTGGAACTGTGTGCATCCATACACACATGAATTGACAACACCTAGGGCTACTGCACATGCACACACTGTATCAACATTGCCCCACCTTCTACTGCTGTCCCTCACCAACACACATACACATACATGCCAATTGGTGGTATCGGTGGCTGACTCAGGCATACCAAGTTCACACCCTGTGCATATGATGAAACTGTGCCACCTCCTGCAATCTGTAACAACTGTGCAGGTACAGGTTAACATGTTGCTGATGCACAGGGTGACCACATAGATATGTAGTAATAGTATCATGTTGTTAACAGTACTGTGTGCTGAATTAATTGTGGGTATATCACAGCATGCCTGATGCAGTAAGTGTGTGATTGTCATGTCCTGTTGTCTACACCCATGGTAAGTACCATAGTGTATCATCTGCACATGTTGGCATACTGGTGGTAATGATGTCAACAGAAGGCTACATACATGGGTAGCACAGGGGATAAGGTAATGAATGTAGTAATACACAATGATGGACATGTAAATTGCAAGTGGCATGTTGCCTACACTGGACTCTGCAATGCAGATGTTTGAGGATGTTGATATGTGTGCAGTACTACACGACTGGTACAGGACACACAGGAGCACCCTAGCACTGCATGCTCACATCTCATACCATGCTAGACAGCCCCAACACACATAACTAACTTTCACAGGAGGGAGAGTCCCCATATATTTCAACGATACTGTGGTGGCAGGCCAGGTAGCATACATCCTACTAAGTATGGAACCACTGAGTGAAGGCTCAGTGTCTGTTATTTGACATGTGTATTACTGCAGGTATGAGCACATGGGTTTCCATCCAGTTATTGTACATCCTGACAGTACATGGTCTGTACACTTGTGTGCACTGAGACTGGACCCTAGCCATCTGACCCTTGTATTTCCATGTACATGTGCATAGTGCCTGCATATTTGCAGTATTACCTACTGGAACTGGTGCAGCTTGTTTGTTGTACAATGGACTACATGCAGCCCTGTTTACTGTAGCTTTGTTTGCATGCATGTTTGCTTGCAATTACCCTGGAATACTGATCACACCTGCAATGCATAGTTATAGAGCTTCTGTGGACTCCTAGTGCCATCTGCATAGCTTACTATATGTATGTCCATGTCCCACTTGACAGGATGTCACTGTTTGTCCTGTTCACATGTACATTGCCTGTGACACAGTGCATATGACTTACCTGGCATGTGTCCATGTGAGCAGTCATATATGCTACTGCTAACTAATCACAGGCACTACACCTTCACATATTCATCTTCTGTTGAACTACCTGCTTCGCTAGGGACGGCCTGCACCTGTCACCCCTGGGCTTTCAGATATTGGCAAAGGCTCTTGCTACCCCCATAGTGCCTATGTTAGGCAAGGCTCAAATGACAAACCCACCTTCATAGGTATCACAAGGGATAAGAAACTAAGAGTAATGCTACCCAACGCCAGAAGTCTAAACCTCCAGATGCATGCACCCAAAACACTCGTTGGCATGGAGAACATCGATATCTGTGCAGTAAGAGATGCCTGGTTCAGGGCTACTGAGACCACATCAGCACTACCAGGTTTAACCTGGTTGATTTCTTTGAAACAGTCACCAAGGCCATTGACGAGGGGAAGGTGGTTCACACAGCCTACCTGGGCCTTGCAAAAGCCTTCACAACAATACCCCACTTGGGAATTCTAGAGAAGCTCACCAGCTTAAATATAAGCCCCTATGTCACTAGATGGATTGCACAGTGGCTCAAGGACAGAACCCACATAGTTAGAATTACTGGAGCCATGCCAGACTCCAAACCAGTTACGAGTTGTGTCCCACAACGCTCAGTCCTGGGACCTCTCTTGTTTGGTATATATTTATTGGAGGTACAGGCCAACACGGATGGACTGTGGCTGACCAAATATGCAGATGACTGCGAACTGGCCACCATAATCGACTCTCCAGCCAACACAAGCATCTTCCAAAGGGGCATCATAGAAACAGACAACTTGTGCCAGAGCCATGGCCTTCAGCTGAACAGTGTTAAGAAAGGGGAATGTGCATCCTGTCATCTGTTCACCTAGTTGCCAAAAGGGACATTGTCCTCACACACACTAACCCCCCTCAGCCAAAAACACACACTTGCCATTCACAGGATTCAAACCCCTATCTGACTATGTTTTGACACTTGAGACGGACACATTAGCAGAGTGTGCTATTCGCATTACTGGGAGGTTCTCTTTCTCTTGCTGTACTTATAGGGTGCTGACATCATCAGTGTTTAGAAAGGGGAATGTGCATCCTGTAGTCTATTCTCCTAGTTGCCAGGAGGGACATTTCCCCCACACACACTAACCCCTCTCAGACAAACACACACACTTGCCATTTGCAGGATTCAAACCCCTACCTAACTATGTTATGACACTTGAGACGGACGCATTAGAAGAGCGAGCTATTTGCTTTACTGGGAGGTTTCCCTTCTCCTGCTATACTTATAGAGTGCTGACATCATCAGTGTTTAGAAAGGGGAATGTGCATCCTGTAGTCTGTTCTCCTAGTTGCCAAAAGGGACATTTCCCTCACACACACTAACCCCCCTCAGACAAACACGCACACTTCCCATTCGCAGGATTCAAAACCCCCCCTAACTAAGTTATGACATTTGAGACTGACGCATTAGCAGAGTGCGATATTCGCATTACTGGGAGGTTTCTCTTATCCTGCTGTACTTATAGAGTGCTGACATCATCGGTGTTTAGAAAGGGGAATGTGCATCCTGTAGTGTGTTTTCCCAGTTGCCAAAAGGGACATTTCTCTCCCACAGACTTACACACACCAACCCCACTCACACACACACTGAGCATTTGCAGGATTCAAACTCCTACCTAACTATGTTATGACACTTGTGACGGACGCATTAGCAGAGCGCGCTATTCGCATTACTGAGAAGTTTCTTTTCTCCTGCTGTACTTATAGGGTGCTGACATCATCAGTGTTTAGAAAGGGGACTGTGCATCCTGTGGGAAGGCAGACACCAAGCACACTCTGGCTAAGCTGTCATTCCCTAGGGCAAACAGCCTAGTGTTGACCTCTACACCCATATGTTTAATTGTCAAATGCACATTATTTGTTGCTGATAGACTGTTTGCACATCTTTATTGCCATAGCATTCCCTGTTTGTATGAACAACTTGTGCATCTGTGGAAGATGTTTGCATATGGGAGGGATCCACTATATCACGTATGTCTCTGTAGTCATTTAACTGTGTGCACTGGGCAGACTGCTGCAATGTGGTTGGTTCCTGGAATAACACATAAAAATATCAGATATGTGTGTCCAACTGCTAAACTGAGATTTGGCCTAAGTGTGTGAGCATGCCCAGTTCAGCCTTCAGATGGCATGTTGTCTGACATATGTCTCATTTATCAAAGTGTGTGAGCATGCCCAGTGTGAGCATTCCATATGTTGGACTCTGCAGCCCACCACATTTGTGGATGAGTGTGAACTTCAACAAATATCACCTGTTTATGGTTGTGTGTTGTGTGTCATGTTGTGTAGTTACTGTACAACTGCTTTGTGTGTGAACACAACAGGATTATACTGTGCCTGCAGTGTTTGCATGGGATACTTTGCATACAGTTGTCAACATCCTTTCACACTGACCTAACACTGTAGTACTGTATAGTGTACTGGTAGTACTTTGACTGTGGTGGATAGTATCCTGGGCTTTAGTGCTATCACTGCTTTACATTTCGATAGTGGACACAACAGCCTGGTTAGGGGCCAGTTGTGTACATCTGACCATGTTGCATTCTGTTCAGATATGAACTACTTAAACCAGGCTTGTCCAACATTGGTAGTGTATTCCACAACATAGGTGTACATTTGCAAACACTAGCGATGTGCCCTAGTCCATGTCTAATGCTAGTTGGAGAGTGTGTTTGTCCTTCAACACATATTGTAAGTGGAGTTTGCCATGACATATGTCATGGTTAGTATACTGTGCCTCTGTCTACCTGTGACATGACAGTGATACCCAGGATAAAGCTACCATCTCCCATCCAGTCATCAAGATTCCTATTGAGGAAGATTGATAAGTGACTCTATGGGTAGCCTGTACTGGGGGTTCACTCATGGGTGGGGGTGGCTTCTGTGTTATGGATCATGCAGTACAGCTTATCCTATGTAAGTCAGTGCTGGGGTTCAGGTCTCTCATGTGCATAGCTCACTGCCAGTCAGATTGTACAAGGTGCAGCATGTTTATTGATACCAGCAACACAGGCAACACATGGCATCTGTGCAAGCTCTTTGATACTCCTGGTGAGGTACTGTTGGGGACTTTACGGTTGATGGAGGTGTCTGCTGAGGTACATCCCACAGGGGCTATTGTAATCAATTGTACCGCTGATGCAGGATGACTGCAGAACCACAATGACTTCCCCTTATCTAGATCTGACAGCCTTCATGATTAGGTGGTATATGGTATGTTTCTGTAAACACTGCAGCACATGTTTTTCCAGTGCAGGATATCTATCACCTTGTGTCCCCAGGTCTCTCATTACATGTTAACTACGTAATGGGTTAACACCTATGTGGTAATTGGTGGGCACTTACTGTATATCCACGGGGGTTGACTATACACGTTTCTGCAATTAGCTTGCTGACATGGCTATGGCACCAGTTGTCTGTTTCTATGTGGCCCTTTTGTGGGATGCTTGTGTCAGCTGGTGGATCATATGTGGTGAGCAGTTTGTAGTCCTCTGCAAACATGTTCGGACACAGTCCTTCCATGTTTGCCTGTACCTATGGGACATATATACCAGATGAGGGGGATCCCAGGACCAAGCCTTGAGGGATGCCAGTTATATCTGGCTTGTAGTCTGACATGGCTGCCGCATGTCTGACCATGTCTGTTCTGTCCTTGGTCTGGTTTGCAACCCCTCTACTGACATAGGGGTTTATATTTAAGCTGGTGAGCTTATCTATAATGAACATGTAGGGTATTGTATAGAAGCCTTTGCAAGGTCCAGCTACGCTGTGTGGACCACATTGCCCTCATCAATGACCTTAATGACTGTTTCAATTGAGTCAAACATGTTTAGGGGCAGGATCTGCACTTAAGAAAGCCACACTGGGTAGGGTCCGGTGTCAGTAGGTCCCCAATATCTTTATGTCTGTGGTACATGCTGATCCTTTCCATAGCTGTGCAGACCGAGCTTCTCAGGATTCTGGGGTAGTAGTTTTCAGTATCCATTCAGGCAACACCTTTGTTGAGAAGGACCACTGGTGTTGTACACTGCTCTTTGGGTACATATTCTGTGGTAAAGCTGACATTGAGCAGTAGTGTGGTTTGGCATTCCATTCATCTTGGAGTCCATGTTGCACTAAGCCCAGGACACCATCTCATACCATTGCTGCTGTGTGTTTTGCTTTGTAGATGTTGGCTGTTACCTCAGCATCTGCAATGTCAGGGGCCAGCAGTCTGCTGGGATAGATATTCTGCATTCGGGGTTGCACTGCACCTGTCCGGATGTATGTTGGCAATATGTGTGTGTGTTTGTGATATTTGTGTGACTCAGAGCATATCTGTGAATTCCCAACATGGTTCCTACCATCAGTTGTGAAAGCCTTGGGATTATCCTTAGTGTCCTGTACAATTTGTATCTTCATAGGTTCATAGGTTCATACTAGGCTATCCATCCTAGGGCATTTGTTAGCCTAGCCAGAGTGTGTGTGGCTTTTGCCACCCCTTGCTATGTGAATATTATGGCCATTTATGATTTGCTTTGCTGTGCCTCTGTCTGGAGATGACACAGTGAAGACCCCCAGTGTAACTCTACAATCATCCACCCACTTGGCAAGATTCCTGTTGAAGAGTGTCAGTGAGGGGCTCTGCCTAACATGGAGTGGGATTCTGGTCCAGGGTGTGGGGAGCCTCTGGATTATGTATCTGTCCCACCAGCATATCCTATTTCATTATTTGTTGAGGTTGACATCTCTCACTCTCACAGCTCTGATGGATTTGAGTTTTCTGGGGTGGAGCATGTCCATTACTCCTGTGTTGGGCATGGCCTTCTACAACAGGCATGCAATGCCTCTGTGTAGGCAGTATGTGACTGCATTCAGCTGGGGTGTCTACAGCCAGGCAGCATATGACATATATTTGAGACCCTTTATCCTCTTGGTGAGGTACCTTTGAGGTCTTTCTAACTGCTGCAGGTGTCAGGTAAGGTACATCCCATATGAGGCATTGTACTAGATTATGGGTGTGATTAAAGAACAGTATAGGGGCACAATGACCTCTGTTGACGTAGATGTGAATCCTTTCCTGATACGGTGTCAAATGTAGACAGTCTTCCTAGCCACATTGGCAATGTGGGTGTCACATAACAGGTTACTGTCCACTTGTGTCCCTAGGTCCCTGGTTACTCCTTCCATACATAATGGTTTACCACCTATGGGGTAATTTGTGGTACCTTGTTTGGTATTTGGTGAGACATTCATACTGTCCAGTGTCTTCAGGACGGCTGGGTAGGGTTCCTGTGTGTGAGAGTGTGGTCTGTAGCATGCTACAGACTGTACAGCAGTCTTGACTACAGTTAGTTGCACATGGGTGGACTCCAATGCCTTGTGCATTGTCAGTTACCTGGATGTATGGGTGTCTGTGCTGAATATGGATACTCACCCTCCTTTTATGTTTTGTTCCAGGTTTTGGGGCCATGACACATGATATGTGGTATAACCTGGTAGTGCTGGTGTGCTGTCAGGAGGCTTGCAGCAGGTTTCTGTCACTGCACATACATCGATGTTCTCCATACTGGGGATGGCCTTGGGAGCATGCATATTGGGGATTACACATCTGGCATTGGTCAGCATTACCCTTATGTTTCTTTCCACTTATGTTTTCTAGGGTGGTGGGTCAGTCTTTTCAGCCTTGCCTACAAAAGGCTCTATGGAGGTGGCAAAGGCCTTATCCAATATTCAGACGCCCAGGGGTAACAGGTGCAAGCCATCCCAAGAACAGCTGCATGGCTTGTCAAGCATGACATCCCAAGCAGACAGACATTGGATCCCCTTGGAATGACACCAGTAAGTGTGCTACTTGCTATGACTGATCATTCCATGTTTGTACTGTGGCATTATTCTTGGTAAGGGTAGGATGCTGCAAACGGTGAGTGTCATACCGGCCTGGACTACATAATCAGAGAGGTCATCTATGTCTCTTTTCATGTAGTCTAGAGAGGTACATCTCAGGTCATTCACACCAGCATGGACTATGACTGCATCATATTTCTACTTGCTTTGGAGTGACCTGCATACTTCTGTTATGTGGCATTGTGGCAGCCTACAGGCAGCTTACTGTACCCTTTCCCTTGTTTAGTCTGGTGTGCGGGACAGCAGTGTGTCTGACTATGGAGTCACCTATTACAACTGTATCAGGCATGTTGTTTCTCCTTCTGGCCTGTGACTGTTTGGCACACCAGCTTTGTGTACTATGTGTTGCATGTGCTATGTTTGGAGGTTGTTTGATTGGGTGTCTGCTTTAGAGGCCTCTGTTGGTGTGCTGTGTTTGTAATTTGTGCCTCCGGGAATGTTTTTCTGTGTTTATGTGTTTGGTTTGCAGTTGTGATAGGTCTATGTGGGACTGTGTTTGTGGTGTGTGTGGTTACCTTCTCCTCCTGACTAGTTTTGGGAGTACTGAGTTGAGGGAGCTCAGCCTCCAGTTTGGATAGATGGTTGCATCTCTCACATATATTTGTATTTCTTGGGTGGAGTTGGGGTTGTCTGTGTACTTGGGGCAGGTGTAACATTGCCTCAGGATTCACAGATTCAACTTGTTGTGGCTGGCCTTAGTGGATTGTATGTGTGGACAGATTTTATTGCCATACTACTGATCAGTGATTACTTCATTGTTTATGTTTGCTCTATCATGTAGTAGCTTCCTCATTCTCTTGCATGGTTTGGTTATGGCTGGTGTCCACCATGCCAGATTCCTGCATGTATGGCATTGTGTCTTGTTTTAATTTAGGATTGCATAATCCAAGCATTCCTGGCAGTGTTCATGGAATGGCTGTATTACAGGTTCTGAGGTGTGGCCCATATTTTGCACCTGCACAGGACCTTTAATGGATTCCACATCAGTTTGGAGGAGTGCAAATATTGCTTAACACATATTTTCCACTGTGGTTTTCTGGCCAGGGACTGTGGTCAGGCTTTGTATATCCAGTGTGATTACTCTATGGTCTGGTTTTACCAGTGAGCAATACACTTCTCATCTTGCCATCCAGTACTCATGTTGCTGATTATCACATCCAGTATGCTTACCCCTCTTGTGGGAGTGGTACGTTGTTCCCAGGCCTTTTGGTTTATGGATTCTATGAACTTTTGTCCTACACTGTTGGAGCTAGTATAATGCTCCCAGTCTATGTCTGGGTATTTTCAGTCACCCAATATAATGTGGTTTGGAGGACTTGATATATTCATGTATTCCAGCATAGGCCAGGTGCAGTTACTGGTGTTGGGACAGTAGTCTGTAGCAGGCTATAAACTGGGGGGCAGTTTTAGCCACTGTTACTTGACCATGGCTAGTCCATGCTGCTTTTTGTTGTGGTACCAACATGGGGGTGTGGTTATCCTTGACAATTCTTGCTGGTCACCCTCCTTTTGCAGCTTGTTCCATGTTTTGAGGCTGTACAGCACAGTATGAGGTGTAATCTGGTAGTGTTAGGGTGCTGTTGTGAGCCTTGGCTCAGTTTTCTGTTACAGCACAGATATCACCATTCTCCATACTGGGTGAGTTTAGACTGCATGCATCTTGCTGTTTCGACTTATCCCTTATCTTATTCTTATCCCTTCTGATACCTATGGAGATATAGGTTTGTGTTTTGAGCCTTACCTATTCAGGGCACACTGTGGGTAACAACAGCCTTTGCCAGTATCCATACAGCCTGCACTGATAGGTGCACGCCAATCCTAGCAGGTGGTGCATCATGTCATGCTCAGCATGTCATCCCAGACTGGCACACATTGGATCCCCTTTGACTAACTGCGATACTTCTGTCAATTATTGCACTTGATCATCTCATTGTCATGTTGTGGCATGATGCTTGGTGAGGGTAGGATGTTAGTCAAGGTCCTCAGGTGTGCATATAGTACATGGTGTTACATTACTTAACACATAGCATTCATGCCTCAGGTGGTGCTGCAGGGCTGCCTCTGTCGGATGTGCATATTACACTTCCCTGTACATGTTTGAGAGCAGGTTGTGTCATGTTAGGCATCCCTGTTACTATATGAGTGAGTCAGAGAGGGGTATCATTCCCAGGGTTCCTACTGAGCCAGTGTATGTGCTATGCGTTGCCTCTTTGCCAAGGCCAGGGCATACTGGGCATGCCTCCTTCTGCCTACTGGGGCAGGCTCAGGTTGTTCCTCCTCTGAGTCACGCTCTGCCTGTGATGGCCTTGGCAATGGTGGGGGGCTGTTTGGCCTGGCCCTATGCTGGTCCTGCTGCAGCTGTTTTCGAAAGATCATATTATGTAGCATAGCACATACCATGACAATTTGGGTACATGTAGTTGGTGTGTACTGCAAGGCTCCACCAGATGTGTCCAGACACCGGAACCATGACTTGAGCAGCCCAAACACACGCTCTATTACATTACGTGTTTGTGCGTGTGCCTCATTATGGCATTCCTGTTCAGGTGTGTGTGCGTTTATGATGGGTGTCATCAGCCACGGCTCCAGTGCATAACCTGCATCCCCCACTAGGTGTCCATGCGGGATGTCCCCATTGGCAAATGTCTGGTACAGCTGCGTCAAATGCCAGATGTGGGAATCATGGTAGCTCCCAGGACAGCCAGCACACACATTCATTATTTTGCCCTGGGCATCACACACGACCTGGCAGTTGATGGAGGGGAAGCCCTTGCGGTTGATGTATGCCCTATCCTGCTCACCGGCTGGTGCTTTGATGCATATGTGCGTGCAGTCTATTGCACCCACTACCTCAGGGTATTCTGCTATTTGCTGGAAGAGATGCATATTGCTGGCCAATACCTCACGGGCATTGGGGAAATATACATGATCACCGACATGTGCTGACATGGCATCCAGGAACTGGTGCAGTACCCTGGAGGCTGATGCCTGTGATATCCCCATCATATCACCAGTTGGTCTCTGGAAGGTACCTGTTGCTAGTATTCTTAGGCCAACACATACCTTGGTTTCCACTGGGATGGGTTCCCCTCTGTTGGTTCTGTGTGTGAGGCGTGGCCTGCAGAGCTCCACTATTTGCTGCGGAAGGTCTCTGTCCACTCTATAGCGCTCTACTATCTCCAGCTCATGTAACCCGTGGTAGGTGACCCTGGGCCTGTACACTCTTCTCCGTCTCCTCACTGTGGGTTGTCTGGCACCATCTGCATTGTCACCACCCTCAGCAAGTCGCCTATGTCTCATTATGACAGCTATGGCAGCCCCTAACATTTCTGCTCTGAGTTCAGCTTTTTCAGTTTTCACTTCTGATAACTTAACTCCTGTCTTGCAGTGTCTCTTGAGAGAAACATCCTGCACTGCTGTTTGCAGAGTTTTAAGTGCTGGGCTGGGCTACTATTCTGCCTGTGTAATTGCCTGCATCTAATTGTTTTCACCTGCTAGCTCCAGCAGTATTCCCTGCTAGCTTCCTACTAAATCTGTTGCTTCCTTTTTCCTTTCTGTTTCCTCAGGGTGGAGCCGTGTGTAAACCAGCAGAAACACGCTCACAGTGGCTTACATGCGCGCACACATACTTACACTGTTCAGAATCTGCTTTTTCAGATTAAAACGCATGCACGCCCACACAAACATTGTTAAACATCTCCCAACACGCTCCCACATGCTCAGTCTGTCTTACACGTGCGCACACTGCCTTACTCGCACTTCATGGCGCGCACACATGCACGCCCAGCAAGAAACTTTGGTGTAGGCAACAGTGTACACCTTCCATTTCTTGACTTTCTCATGCTTAGTTAGTGGCACACCTCTTTCCATGATATCTGTCTGACATCTGTCATGTCACTCTGACCTCCAATGAACTGCATTTCTTTCTACCATTCCCCCCTGTGATGTCACCTATCTCCTACTCTGTTCCTCCCCCTTCTGTAAATCTTACACTTCTCAGACTGTGCTCATTTGCTATGTGACAGTAGAATTCAGTATCCTTACACTCAGTTGCATCAGATTGCATACTAATGCTTAGTTACATCCCTTAGACTCAGCTTCCCCCCTTAGCAACCACTACACAGTGGCCATGTTGGTTTTGGTCTGCTGGTCCCTGCATTGACATTCCATGTATTGCATAAAACCTACATTTGTAGGTTTAAAACCTTTGTTTTTATGTTTTATACAGCGCAGCCCGTTTGCGCGGGGCTGCGCTGGATTTAAACATCGGCAATCGCCGAAAAAAATAAATTATATTTTTAATATATTTGCATCAGGTTACTTTGCCAATGGCCACATATTTGGCCATTGGCATGCTGCCTGACACATATGCACCCTTTATTTGGAGCTGACATGGCTCCATTGCAGTTTTTGCAGAAATGTACTCAGTTGTCAACTGAGTACATTTCTGCAGCTAAAATGGCTCTTACACGGGCTGTTCTGGGCTTCCTAGATCGCTAATCATCCTCATTTGCATGCTATTCGGCTACAAGTGAGGTGATTAGCTTATCCACGCCCACTCCATGTAAGAGCCGTTTTAGCTTGTCTCTTACATGGACTTTGGGCTGTTCCTGGATCACAAAGGCTGCACGGAGTCTTACACTACTCTTAGACTCCGTGCAAGCCTTCGTGAATCCAGCCCAATGTTTAAATATTGCTCTTATAAACTTAGAAAGATAATAGAATAGTAGTAGGTTTTGCATTAGTATGAATTTTTGAAGGTATGAAATCTGAAACTCAAATGTCTGCCATTATTTTCTAACTTCAGTCCTTAATGATTTGCTACTAATTTGCCAGAAAACCACAATTTTATGAAAAACAGACCAAAAATGTTATGCAAAGATATAAAATTGCCACCCAATACAACTGGGAACATGTCAAAGAAGGGACACCTTTTTAAAATTAGTACTGTTAACTTGAGCTGCTGACAAAATAAGATCATCTACATGCATTTCTGAAATAAAAGTAATCTATAACTCTGATCATTACAGTTATTTATAATTGTAAACCCTTCACTTTATCTTCCAAAATTGCCATTTTGCAGAGGGATTATTAGGAGAAGAGAAACATTTTGAGCCAAAATTGGGGACAGTTGAGAGGTTTGGATATTCCTAATTCTATAAAGCAATTTATTTGCACATACCTCTCAACCTCTTAATGCAGGAAATCTGGACAAGGCCAAATATATTGGGGAAACATGCAAACAGTACTAAATATTGCTCTTGTATAAACTTAAGACAGTTGACAGAATAACAGGTCTTGCTTTAGCATGCATTTTTCTGAAGGTTATGATGTCTGAAACTCAATGTCTGTAATTTTTTAGTGACTTCATTCTTAAATGATTTGGCAGAAAACCACAAATTTTATGAGGAACAAATCAAAAATAAGAAGCAAAAATCTATTAATTCTGCAAAATTCTGGACAGTTGAGTGGTATAGTTCAGCCGGGGCTGTCTGAGTTTGCTGCCCCCCCCTCACAAAATCATGGTCGAATGGAGCGTCCCCCCCTGCAGCCATTTCAATGTCCCATTCCTTGGTTACTTTGCCCCATTTGCCATAAACACTGTAATGTGCATACTGCTTTACTTCTGCGATGATTATGGATTTCATTTGAACGTTTTATTTTATATTTTACAGCATAAACCCTAACAGATATCTGCTAAACAAAGCAATGCAGTCTCACAATGAAAAGAGACTTAGCATTAAAACTTCTCTGCCTTTGAAACTCACATTCATTGAAACAGCATTGAAACCCACATTCAAAAAAAATACATTTTGTCAGTGGCAGATAAAGATTAATTTTGGGCTGTTTTCAAATCATAGGCCCCTTGAACACGAAACATACACATGCTCTTTGATACACCATCCTGACTGTATTAATTTATATTCCTTGTACAATACAGTACAGTTGAACTGCCCAATTCAGAACATTTCCATCATAAAAGTCTACTCAAACTTCAACAGTCCACCAGTATCAGTAAATATGCACAATCTCTGAAGAAGTAAAAGCCATCTAAATAATTCCACATTAAAGAAATATGTTAACTAATGAAGAGGTTACTGCTAGCAAACAACTTTATATGTCATTGTTTCATCTACAAATAAACTGCCTGTTGCCCTTGAGGAATAAATTGCTTATGTTGCATTAAAAAATTATAATGCTAGTAATATCGCAATAGGAAATGGATGGCAAACTGATAATAGGTTCATAGTTACTAGGTATCTTCGCCAAAGAGGACTGCAGCATCCATCCCCTTTGCAACAGAGTACAGTATCAGCAATGGATCTATCTACTATGGGAGTAGAACCCACAGCCTTCTGCATCAAAAGCAAGTATACTACCTGTTGTGCTATTTACACTGCAAGCAGACTTGGCATAAGCAGCACTAAACCTTTGTTCCCCTGCAGCTCTCAGCTCCTTGTAAAATCTGCTTGACACTCATCTGTATCTCTGAACTTTGCAGCACAAGAAATCTGGACAAAGCCAATATTTATTTGGGGGGCGGAGCAAAAGCCCGAAAACCAGGGACACGTTTTAAACATTGCTGGTATAATGTTGGAAAGTTGCTAGAATAAAATGCTGTGCTACCACCATACATTTCACTGCCAAGTATTGAACCCAGGTCCCTGTGCAAAACAGCCAGAGCAACATACCACTATGCAAAATCATCTATTTTTATGAAAGAAAGGAAGACTGAAACTTAAATGGCTACCATTTAGTGAATTCAGTTCTCACCATAGCTGTCAACATCTTAGCACAAAACACCTGAACAAAGCAAATAATGGGGGAATACAGCCCCCAAACATATTCAGTGAGTTCAGTTATCACCATAGCTCTCAACATTGGCACAGAAAACCTGGACGGAACCAATAATGGGGGAATACAGTCCAAAAAATAGGGACAAATATCCACTGAGGACATCAGAGCTAACCCACACAAACACAGGGAGAACATGCAGACTCCACATAGAAGGCACCCCAGCCAAGAATCAAATCTGACAACCCACAGCTGTCAGGCAACACTGCTACCACTGCACCATTGCACTACTGTCAGTTTTAAGTAACAAAAATACAGAAACCACAGATTTTATGAGGAACAGAACAAATATGAGGCAAAAATCCACAAATGCTTTAGAAATGGTGGTGGGTAGGGAATTCAGGCTCTTGTCACTTGGGCCCAAGGTACAGGGTTCAAGCCTTATTCTCTACCCACCACCATGAAGCATTTTACACACACCTCCACATGAATGCGATCCTGTCTTATCCTCCATACTAGCCCGCGCATGCTGTGGTCTCGGTCTCCCACGAGATGTGAGGAGGCTGGAGCCTCCTGCTATTGGTCCAGCCTGTGGGCAATGCAGTCCGGTGTCCTTCCGGTTTGTGCGGTCATCACTGCACAGATCTCTGGGTTGAAAGGGTGGAGTTAACTCCCTTCCCTATACGGACTGCCTAACTGAGCATTCTGGGGCTCAGGAATGCTTGAGCATGCGTGCTTGGAGTTCTGGTCTGCCTAACACAGCATCCAAGAACTAAGCACGCATGTGCGGAGTCAGAGATATTATTTTATTTTTATATGTCCTACGGTGGACAGTGGGGGGACTGGGGACTTTATTTTATGCACAAGTGGGGGACCCATTTTACAGGTGGGAGGGCTACAGTCCTGCAGTCCTTTAACACGAGCCACCCCTGGTGCCCTTAACAGTAATGTACCTTAAAGATCAAATCTCAGAGCCTTGCTGTTCTCATTCATTAATGATCTAAATCATGATTTGCTGCAACTTAATATAGCAATGTATTGTATATAATTGACTTATGATAATTACACCTAGACTACCGATCACTGTCCGATCGCACAAACTTATGAGTACGACCTCTATGATGTAATGTAAACCAAAGAATTTCAAGAAAATACTGCAACTGACTGTTTCTCACTCTCTTTTTCCATAGGAAGAGAGTGAGAACAAGTCAGTAGCCACTAGCTCTCCAGCCATCCAGGCATGTCACGTACATGACTGCGGACGTGGCAGTCTGATCTCCTTCCATTTCTATGTGGTTACAAACCGCATAGACTTCTGGACATCACACTGATGCCTTCCCTCCTTAATCTGGACTGCTTTTACAGCAGTATGGATTTCAGAAACTAGTTTAGTTTTTTTTTTAAACCTGGAACTCACCAAGCAGGTGCAGTTTGACTACTGGGACTTCAGCAAGTCAATCGGAATTGCAGCTATGCAGCTAGCCAGCAGTGCATGCACCAGTAACATAATTTAGACAAATATAAATGTTTTATTTTTTAAAAATGTTCTTCTTTTTTCTTTTTCTTTCCACAGCTGGGAGGGGGGGGGTGCTGCAGTCCTGCAGTCCAATGGCATGAGTCGCCACTTGTTAAAGACTGAATTGTCATTTTCAACATTTAGTGATGTCTAAAAGTCATACTGTCACTGATGTTATTTGTGTGAATGATGGCTAAGTGTTTTCGCATGCAAAATAAAATTGAGAGTTTTCACCACAGGATGGAATATGCCATTTCCTACATGGTATTGATGACTGGCACCAATATGCAATGCAACTATCAGGGAAGGATGAAGTCAGAAAAGAGTTATTCATAAACCAGTGTAGTGATTTCTCAAATGTCTGGTTTTCCACAAGCAAACTGTTTGCAATTATGATATCTATTGTCATCTGCATGACACCTTCACTGAACACTGCACTTATGATATTACAAAGAGGCATTCCCATGATGAACTTGTGCTACCTGAATACAAAAAGCAGAGGAAGTCAAATACATGCTAAGCACTGTACTTTTGAAATGTACATTTATTTTTCCCTCTACCCATGCAATCAGAACTGTGCTATTTTTCCTGACAGAGAACAATTGCTTGGCTGTGATCATTGGAAACAGGAGGATGTGAGGGATGAAATAACTGTCGACAAGGCAAGGGTTATTGATAACATTTGCTGTGCATTATTTCATTGTAGTACCTCTGTACATGGAATGTCTTAAATGTTGCCAAATATTTAATCAATTGCTTTTGCACTGTATATATGCAGTAGGTTTCAGACATATTATTAGCAATCTTCATTTCCATGTGGGAGATGTTTATATAGGCACCTCACATATTCTTTCAGAATGTTGACAAAAAAATACATCAAGGTTCAGTCCTAATAAATAAATTTCACTTAAAACATCTTTGTAAGCTTCTCGTCTGTTACACGCTGTCAAAGTATAATTCTTATTAGCAGGGATGATTAACACATTACTAACTGACCAGTATTGGTAAAGAGACACACTTGCAAGACATTAAATAGCCAAAACTCTTAATCCATGCCCTTGCACTGCTCAGAAGTATGTACTTCATTGAGAAAACCAATACAATGTTTATCTCCACAACATTTCAAGCAAATTGAGTGATTCAGAATTGATAATGAGCTGAGATCTAATTAACATTTTTCATATGCCCAGAGAGGTTATTCTATGCCTTATAAACAGGACACAGAGATAAGGATATTCTATCATGCCAGGAAAATTGCCTATGTTTCTTAAGTGTTGCCATACAAGAAACTGACAGTGGTTTCAATCAGAAATGCATAGGAATGTGTGTGGAATCATTCAAGATATGCATTCTTCCAGACAACTAATGATTCTTAGTATATGTTCATAAATATTTGCACAGTATACCTGCACTGATTTTGAATATGTTCTGTTTAAGGCATCTCAAATGTGTTTCTTGGGGGTTGGGCAATATACGCATTCATGAGTTAACAATTCTTTAACATTTTTGTAGCATCCTTAAAATTTAGATTGTCTCTGACTTAAATGGCTTCTGTTGCTTTTGTCACATTAACCACTGTTTCTCTGCTAATAGTTGTATATTCTTGCATTTGCTATTGTTTGTTGTCTTCTGCAGTTTAGATTGTCTTTTTATTTGGGAAGTAAATGCATGTAGCATATTACAGTGTTTGCATTGCTGTTTATACTGTTGTTTCTATGATGCTAATCACCGACAGCATACTGATATGTATCCTGCCATAAGTATAAAACCCTGCATTGCCCACAAAGTTTATTAAGTTATTTTTTTTCCTGATATAGTCTTCTTAATCTATCAGAATTGGGATATGCACCCAAACTCAAAAAATAAGATGTGATCATCCTCATGTTAGCCTTCTTTCTCAGATGAAATTGAGGTCATAATATAGGTCCTCTGTCTCCATGGTGCATGGCTCCTTAATACGTGTTCTGTCAACAAGTCTTTCCATGACAGTGTCTCTCAGCAGGTGGTTAAAAATGTCAGAGCTGTTGTGGACAGGGTTGGGTATACCACATGATCCAAAAGAGCACCAATGACATGACTATAAAACAAGTGACAGAGCAAATGCACTGGAGTGAAGCACTATTGGTGGTTGCCCATTTACTGAATTACCATTCACTGAGACAGAAGAGTTCCTGCCAACTATTAATGATCCAGCAGCTCAGAAGTGTTTCACAGTGTGGTGCTGGATTTTGAGGCTGAGGTGGAGCAGACCAAGAGGATGTCCACTATTGGTGCAACAGATATGCCATTTAATTATTTATTATGGCCACCTTTACAAACAATAAATAAACTGTATAGTTATAATACCTCTATCAACTATTGTGACAAGGTACATCTGGCATTAATGTAAAATGATCATGGTATGGGCATACTTTGTATAAGTTACATGTCTTGCTTTCTGAGATTATAGCATTTTATTGTGTAGTTGAATTGTTTTGGCCTAGTTATGACATTACATGTTTATTTTTCTTGTAGTTTTGTCTTTCTTGGTGTATTCACAGGTCAGGCCAGTAGATGTCTATTATTTCCTATATGGTGCCTATGTCTACCATGTAGTGGTCAAGTATTTCAATTTCATCTAGCCCATGGTAAGTCAAGCATGATCTAAAAACCCTACAGCTTGGAGAGTGATGTCTGACAATAGTAGGGATACCTTCTGTTAGAACTTGTTATATATACAGGTTTATACTGGCTGCAGCAACCTTCAACATTTTTTAAAGCTTTCTTCTGACTCTACTCCAGCATGTGTTGAGTTTCGAACCTAATGTGAGCACAACATGTGTATGCTTGTTTGATATATATTGAGCACATGATTGTGTTTGTTTTATTTAAATTGAACACAAAATGTTTGTGCTTGCTTGATCTAAAATGAGCACGGCGTGTTTGTGTTTGTTTCTGAATTGATCTTCCATGTTTTTTTGCTTAATTAGCATAAATCACAGCTAATTATACAATCATTAGCATATTGTTTTGCAGCTGGCCTCAGTGTGCACTGCTGTTTCCTGAATTGCAAACTCCTTGGTTGCAGCAACGTGTGGCATACATGGACCTATTGAAATAAGCAGACATTCATAAATTTTAGCTTATGTCTCATTCTGCATTTGTTAAATCTCAGGCTAATGTTTGTTTTTATTTGTTTCTTACTACCAGTGAATGCTCCATGATTTAGATCCACTGACATTATCCATTTTATAAAGTTTATCCTAATTTTCATTAGCCTCTAAGCTGATTGTCCATGCAATAAAATATTCGTTCTAGCATCCAGAAAGAATGAATTCACTTGTGGTGTCATCACATTTAGCAAAGCTTGACACACATAAGGGAATTTCACAAATTGAGAGACAGGCATTTGTTTAAAAACTCAAAAGCAATGTTTGCCTAAAGTGTTAGAATAACCTCCCTCAGGTCTAATTCCTGCCAGGTCTTTATTCATACTACATTGGCTCCTGATTCATTTGATTTTGCAGAGGAAGTCAGGTTTTTGTACCAGTATCACAGTGGGATTATCCATTCTACCAAATTCACTAGTGAAACCAGTTATATTACCCCCTGGGCTCTGAGAATACTTCAAAAGACAAGGTTTCAGAGCATAATTATTCCATATTTGTCATGCCATAAGATGTGTTTTCAGTACTCTTATCCCAAAGCCCTCAAGCATAATAAATAGTTCATTTTTTGTGAAATCCTTTAGGAGAACATTCATGCTTTAGTTCTTTTTTTTTTTTTTTTTTTTTGCTTCTTCTTTTTCTTCCTGCTGTTCCCATAAATTCAGCATTTTGATTTTGCCATACAAAGCTGAACTGAATCATTTGCTGGCTATATGAATATAGATATCTTACTGTTGTGGTTTTTCTTTCTGCTTTTCACGGTTAGGGGTCGCCACAGTGGAACTCCGGTCCACTAATGATTGGCAGTAGATTTTTACAATGCCGAGGTACCAGCTTGATGCCCAACCTTCAACAAAGGCATGCCCATTTACACATGTCCACAGCGGCTTCAATATAGATATCTTACTGTAAAAGTCTTCATTTTTTATTAATCTATGAACAATTTTCTTTCTTATTTGCATTCTCAAACTATTTTGTCAAGGTGCTGGGTATGTTGCTAACTGAAGCCAATCCTGTGGAGCTGTCTTCTGGTGAATGACGCATACACACTTCTGTAGTTAATTGATACAGCTGTAAAGTGAGTCAACAAGCAAATAATTATTTTGAATGGTTCTGGTTTCTTTTTCAAAGTCTGTTTTGAAAGCAGTTTAGTCAGAGAGAAAAAAAAGCAAACACTCACATTCTGTGCAACATGAAATGATGAATACAGATGAAAAATCACCATTTATAATTATTTAGGTCTGAATACTGACAGACAGGTAAGAAAATATGTGTTATAAGCTAACAACTGACTACTTTGCATGTTTTTCTGTAAGCATCACTTTCAATGAGAAATAAAAACAGACACAAACGTATGCTGATCAGAGCAAGGAAAGTACAGCTGAGAAATAAAGTACGAAAAGGGTGCAGGTATTATATACCTCAATTTAGGACATTGTGAACATACAGTAACAGGAAAGAGAAGACTGGGAAATGTTTTATTGAGTCTTACTGGGGACCTGGAGGGAGACAGATATAGAGAAATCCATACCCCAGGCTGACTGTGTCCCTGTGTGCACTTAAGGGAAATTGTGCTTGATGCAGAGAGGTCTGCATCTGAAAATACAGAGTGCATCCATCTGTATTCCAAGTGAGCGCCTCTCTCCAGTATCAGTGGTGAGGATTCAGGCTCCTTGATTACTGGTCCAGAGTGTGAACATCACAGCATCTATCAGGGATGTTATATCCAACTGGGGTAAGGTGCATATTGTGAAAGTGTGCAAACTGATTTGCCTGACAATGAGTGTAATCTCAGCAGAGTTCTCCGCAAGTGGGTCACAGGTAAAGGCTCATGGACAACATTAAAAGAAGCAAGCACAATTATGAACAATATCAGAATAATACCACCAGTAATCCTGAGTCTCTGATATAACATATGTTATTTAGAGTGATCAGAGATGATTCTGCACAAACACACTTGTACAACTATTATGACATGTCTGCACTCTATGAGGGTAATCACGCACACTGTCCTGACACTGTAATATCTGCTGGAAGTGTTAGGAGGGGCACTATGATCAATAGAGGGTCTATATTGAAACTCTGAATGCTGAAAACAGAGAACAATGTTTCATTGACACATTTACAGCAAAAGCTGAAAATGTCGAAACCACAGAACAGCGATTTCTTTCCTAGGAAAAAAAAATCACTGTTCCAACCCCCCCCCAAAAAAAACATTAAACACTTCCAAACACATGCACACATAATCTAATCCTAATTATATCCCCCCAAAAAACAGCAAACAACTAAATACACATATGCACGTAACACAACCATACACCTAACGAAAAAAAATTGTAAACATTTTAAAACATATGCACTTACCTTAACCTGCACCCTAACCCTAAGTTCAGTAACTCTTGCACATTTACATAAACAGTTCCAAACACATACACACTTACTTTAACCCTAATTCTACCCCCAAAACAAAAGTAAACAGCTGAAAACACATACACATGTAACTCAACCATACATCTAATGCAAAATAAAAAACAGTAAACACTTTCATACATATGCACTTACCTTAACCCGCACCCTAACCCTAAGGTCAGTAACTGTTGCACATTCACACTTGGGACCTTTACCGAACAAGGGACCATACTACATTTCAGAATACGGCAAAGCAATGAAGCAGTAAAGCGACTTCTTTTCCAGGGAAAGAATTTGCTGAACAGCCACTTCGCTGTTTTGCCTGTTCGACCTACATGTGTCGACAAAAACGCATTTGACAAATTGCGTTTCCGTTGTTCTAATAGGAACCCTCAATAGAGGCTAGTTGACTGGTGTGCATGGTATATACATATATATATATATATATATATATATATATATATATATATATATATATATATATATATATATATATATATATACATATATATGTATATATATATATATATATATATATATATATATATATATATATATATATACATATACACACACATTGTCACAAATGTTACCCATGCCATTAATGTCAAACAGCTATGTATGCGCTTTGTGCATCACCAGAACACGTAGTACACATGCTTCTGGAGTAACAACTTCATGGGAGTTCTGCACCATCACACAGTAATGTTTGTGCCACAAAAATAATACCTAGGTATGGCCAATAAGATGAGTGACAGCTCACTGTGACAAAAGTGGTACACTTCAGTTACACATCACTAAAAGATGTGTATGGAGGTACATGAAGGAGGGTGCATTGTTCTCAATTATTTGTGTGATGAAGGCTGTGAACTATGGAGGCATTATGGACTCTGATGTGGATGTCCTTCACATACTCAGTAGTTGTATTACATACAAGGAAATAGTCAGCACTGTGACCATATGCTGGTGAACATTCCACTTACCATCTACCCCAAGACATGGGTGACATGCTGATTAGTCTGATTATATGGGAGTGTTGTCTACATTATTCTTGGGTTGTGTGTTTGTTTTCCTGACGTAACAAATCCCCCATGTTTTGTGTTATTGCAGGTGTTTTCATGGCTGCGGCAGCAATCTTTGGTGCGTGTTGATACTTCTGTACTATACTAATATCACAGTTGGAGTCAATGATTGACTACAATCTGTAGTCCTTCAGACATCTGTTTGGACACAGGATGTGTATGTCATCTGTGATGTCTGTCACATAAATAATGGACAGGAGAGTACCTAGCAGACAGACTTGATGTACAGACCTGATCACTAGACTTGAAATATAGGTCAGTATACACATTTCAACATATTTAGATGCCACACATGTGATACAGTGGTCTACCCACTTGGTGATGTAGGTGTATATGGCTATGTCTGACAGTGCTGAGTGAATACCTCAGTGTAGATTTGTGTCAAATGCTTTGGGTTTGTCAAGGTCAAAAAGATGATAGTGTTCTCATCATGCATGCCCTCAATGACCTATTTGAGGACATCTAGCAGATGTAACAGACACAATGTAGCATTAATAACTCACACAGGTTTGTTGCACACATCTGGGATATTATTAGTGTCCATTTAAAAAAGGTTCATGATGACATGTCAGTCTACCTCACAGATGAGGAGAGTCAGGATTTGCATATATATACTTGCATTGGGTGCTGACCCCCACAGCTCAGATGGATGCATATTGATGAACACTCTTCTACATGAACATAGTCTGTGTGGAGGGTGTGCTGAAGTGTGTATTCAACCATGTCAGGAAGGTGTATGCGATGAATCACGTGATAGGAGATCTGTGATATTGTCACAGCCAGTTGGTTCTGTGTGATAGGCTTGGATGAAGGTAAGGCAGTGCATACTGCCTATCCTCAAGTGGCCTAGGGTTTGAACACAATCTTCCTTGCAGATATCATTGAGAAACTCTCCCAGCTGGCGATTAAACCTTACGTCACTACATGGATAACCAACTGGCTCACTGACAGAAAATGTTTATTTATTTATTTGTGATACATTAATTGCAAGATACAGAAATGCAGTCTACATAACAGTTAAAGACAAAGCAGCATATGTGTATACATTGCTAACTGTAACTGAGTGCAGAATCAATATAGCCTTCAGCAGTTAATAGTTGTAGCTGTGAGAATGAGTTAGTTTAGGATAATATAAGGGAGTAGTAGGTAGCTTAACCAGGAGTATGGCAGAAGCAGAGCCAGTGTTTTGCTAGATGTTCCTTAAGGAGGTTTTTAACCTCATGAATGCTGGGGTTTTTAGCCATAGGCTGAGGAAGAGTGTTCCACAGTTTGGCAATTTTATGGGAAAAAAGGGCAGTGCCCTGTGTATTGTGGGCTTGGGTAATCTTTAACAATAGTTTATTTTAGGATCATAGAGCTCTGGAATTGCTGTTGGTTTGGACTAGATTTGTGAGTGTTGGGCAATTGTTAGGTTTGTGAATTATATTGTGGGCTATGGACAGTCGGTTAAATGTTAGAAGGTGTGATAGTTCTAACCATTTAAGTTGGGAGAGTACAGAGCAGTGTTGGGTTCTGTAAGAGAGGCCTGTGGAAAACTTGGTGATTTTATTGTAGCATGATTCCAGATTATTTAGGTCAGATTTACGAATGTTTGTAAATACTTGGGAGCCGTAGTGGAGGGTGGAGAGTAGATGTGTGCAGGCAGTGGCTAGTCTGGCATTGTCTGTAAGGTAAGGTTTAATTCTGTAAAGGGTGCCAAGTTTGGAGTGGACTTTTTTGATGGTGAGGGACATGTGGGTATCAAACCTTAGGTTATCATTGATTGTGACACCTAGAAGTTTGGTTTGGCTGGTAGGATCTATTTTGGTTCAGTTTCTGGAAAGGATAGGAAGTGGAATCAGACATGTTTTGGGTTTATTGTAATTGAAGACAATTAACTTGGTTTTGTTGGGGTTAAGTATGAGCTGATGGCTAGTGAGGTAGTTTTCTATGTCCTGGAAAGATTTTTGCATTTTTGTTTGTAGGTCCTAGGGTTGGGGGCTGTGCAGATTAATGCAGAGTCATTGGTGTATTGGACTATGAAGGCTAGTTGAGTTGAAGAGCTGAGGTTGTTAGTAAAAATTGTAAAGAGAAGCGGACCAAGTATAGATCCCTGGGGTACACCAACAGTGATGGATAGAAGGGGGGACAGGGTGTTCTCCCATTTGGTGGCTTGCTGACAGAGAGATAACTATGGAATCAGGACAGAGCTGTTTTGTTGAGGCCATGGGATGATAGTTTATTTAATAGGATTTGGTGGGAAACAGTGTCAAAGGCTTTTGACATATCAACGGATATGGAGGAGACCATTTGGCCACTGTTTATAAGATCTTGAATGGTGTTTGTGAAAGATAACATGGCAGTACTGGTACTACGTTTTAGCTTAAAGCCATGCTGTGTGGGGTAGAGGAGTTTGTGATTAAGGAGGTGGGCAAGGAGGTGGGAGTGAATGCATTTTTCTAAGATTTTGGCTAGAGGAGAGAGTATGGCTATGGGACGGTAGTTAGTTAGATCCTTAGAGGGGCCGCATTTGTGTAGGGGAATGATGTGGGATATTTTCCATAGATGGGGTACATATTGTTCAGAGATAGAATGGTTGATTAGAATTGATATGGGATATGTGATTGAGGGGGCAAGAATTTTAAGGAATTCATTAGGTAATTTATCAGCTGTTAGACAGCAGGGTATGAGTTTGGAAAGGAGAGAGTTTGTTTGGATTTGGGTGAAAGAGAAGGGGACAGGGGAGTCAGAAGAAGAAAGGGGAACAGTGAGAGGTTGATTAGTCGGATTACCAAGAAAAGATGTGATTGAGTTAATGAAGTGTGTATTAAATTAAAAACATACTGTGAAAGTTGGTGAATCAATTTGTACCAGTAGAGCTGTCACCACTGGCATAGCCCAGGGATTTCTGCTTAGCCCTCTACTGTTTGGACTCTATTTCTCGACACTTCAGGCTAAAGTATACAGCCTTTGGCTTACCACATTTGCTGATTCTTGAATACTAGGTGCAATCACTGAGCCGATCTTTGATGATAACATACTACAGGAGGGGCTAACACAGATAAAAGAGTGTTGACAAAGCTGCATGGTCTACAAATAAATGCAAAAATGTGTCTTTATTTTGTCCTTCTGCAAAGTGGAATTTCCCACTTATTACAGCATTAAGAACAGTCCTGCTATACTGAAACCCAGTAATGCAAGCACTGGGAACACACATACATAACAATATGAACTTAGACCACCAAATGTCCACACCAGTATTGAAAGCCTGTGTTGACTATATCATAAGTCATGCCATTGTATTCCGATCTCAGATTTATATTACAGCATCATATCTCAACCTCAGCAGAACACTAATATAGAGTATGGTGCTGTCTTTTGCATGTACCTCACCAGACACATGCATCGGCTGGAGAGACCTCAGATTACTCACCAAGAAATCACTGATCCTACAAACCATGCCATGATATATGTGGATATACAGAAATCCATGTCACTGTAATCTGTATCATAAAGGATGAGGCAACTTCTGCCTGGCCTCCACATTAGTCTCTGACCCTGCCCTAGTGAGAATAATGCACATCTACAAATCAGATATAGATGATGACATAGGTAGTTTCTGGTGAGGAGAATATGGCAATGACAGTGTCCCACATGCTGATGTAAAAGGCTCTGTGTAATATCAAGCAAGTCAACACACACACACGCACACACACAAACACACACACACACACACACACACACACACACACACACACGCACACACGCACATGCACACATGCACACACACACACACACACACACACACACACACACACACACACACACACACACACACACACACACACACACACACACGTGCGCACGCACACACGCACACACACAAGTTGACTGCAGTGAGAATAGAACCCCTACCTATCTAAGTACTTAGACTACATAACTATATGTTTAAAGCATGCAGCACAGTTCAAGTCTGACCTAGAGTGTCTCAGACAACACTTTATAACTAATGACATCAGCAGTGCCTGGTGAGGAGAACATGGCAGTAACATTGTCCCACATGCTGATATAAGAGGCTTTCTGTAATGTCAATCAGTTGCACATACACACACCCCAGTTGACTGCAGTGAGAACAGAACCCCTTCTTAGCTAAGCACACAGGCTACAGAACTCAGTACTTTACACAAACACCATGGCACAAGCCTCACTTTTGCAACACTGCAAGTCAACTTACAGTGAATGACATCAGTAGGGCATGCTTGAGAGATGATGTTGGAAGGCCTGCGTGAAATGGGTGTGTAGGCATGAGCAAGTATCAAAATGCTATCAATCCATGGCATTGGAGCAGTAAACTGTAGCACACACCCTTCTGTTCTTATGTCAAGAGACACACACAGTTGACTACAGTAAGAACAGAACCCCTACCTAAGTGCACAGTCTCCAAAACACACTATTGTACACAAGCATCACTGCACAAGTCTGATTTTTACATGGCTGCAGGACACGTTATAGTGAATGGCATATGCAATGGATGTAGGAGAGAAGATGATAGGAGGCCTGCATAGGTTCAAAGCTACATAGGTTCCTAGGAGGTTACTTGGCTCATGGCCCTAGGGCCTTTGCAAGCCTTGCTATGTAAAAAATTCAAGTACTCTTACTGAGCATAGTTAGATGTTCATTGTATATTGAGCATAGTTAGATGTTCATTCTTACTAGACTGATTTTTGTGATCAGCACTGACTGGCCCTGTCCATGAGGGACATAGCTGGCACCCCTAGGGTGAATTTATAATCACTCATCCAGTGGTCAAATTTGTGCTTGAATAGGGTCATTGAGAAGTGCTGCTTTATAGGCAGTGGGAGCCTAATACAGAGGAGTGTCAATCACAGGGAATATATATTTGTCTTTCCAGCATGTTCTGTTTATGTGGTCCACAAGTATAATAACCTCTGTTTATGTCACTGGCTAGGTTGTGATCTCTGGAACAAGTTATTCTTGTCTCAGTTGATTTTCACATGTCCAGCATTTTGCAGTAGGGCAGAGCCTAGACTGCTGTGTAGGCCAGGCACAGATCACCTCTCAGCAGCCTGTAAGATACTGAGTACAGTGAAAGGGATTTCAGTATTTCCATATATGTCATGTTATGGAGGGCCTATCTTCTCTTAGTTAGAAACCTCTGTTGCCTCTCCATTTGCTGCAGGTGTCTGGATGGATACATAAAGAAGGGAGTATTGTACTCAATGAATGGTCTGATATGAGTCAAGTACAGCAGAGCTATGACCTCCCTAGTCATGGATGCAATACCTTAGTTATGAGTTGGGCAATATAGATTGGGTGTCTAACCACTAGGGACACATAGTGATTGAAGTTTAGATTGTAATCAACCTGTGTTCTCAAGTCTTGCAACAGTGACTTGGAGCCTGCAAAAGTACTATCCATAGCATAACTAGCAGGGCTACTTTTTTGCCAAAGTGGACAATGAGGCATTTTCTTGTGTTAAGTTTCAGTCTGTGAGTTTGGCACCAGTCATTTGTCCATCAGGCCTTTCTATAATATGTTAACATCATTGAGGGACTCTGAATGATTGCACCCGGTTGACAGTCATTTGCAAATAGGCCATCTTCCTTCACCTGGACTTCAGAAAAATAGTTTCCAAACAGTAAAAGTCCCAGCACAGATCATTGTGGCATCCACTGTTAACTGGTATACTAGTGGAGGTGGACTCCCCAACTTTGACAGTGTGCATTCTGTCCATGAGCCAGGTGGCTACCCATCTAGTAATGCATTTGTTAATTCCCAGATGGAAGAGTTTCTATATGATACCTGAATGGGGGATTGTGTAAAAGGGCTTGACTAAAGCAAGATAGGCGATATGTCCAGTAGGGTTAATAAGCAAGAAGATGTCCTATGGCAGGAATGTATCATCATGGAACTTATAAACAAAGACATTGGTAATCTCCAAACTCTGGACCCCACCCAGTTTGGGTTTGTAAAAGGCAGATCATGTCTCCTAAATCTGATAGACTTCTTTGAAGTAGTAAATAAGGGTAAGGTGGTTCACACAGCCTATCTAGATCTTGCCAAGTCTTTCAACACCATCCTCCACTCTGGAATTATAGATAAATTCACTAAACTAGGTATAAATCCCTATGTCACAAGATGGTTTGCCAACTGGCTCACTGACAGAACCCACACTGTGAAAGTAGCAGACTCCAAATCTGACTTCAGACTAGTGACAAGTGGAGTACCACAGGGTTCAGTCCTGGGTCCTCTCCTGTTTATCTGCTTCCCTGAAGTACAGGCTAACACAGAAGGTCTTTGGCTAATGAGGTGTGCAGATGATTGCAAACAAGGAGCCATAATGGAAACTCCTGACGATGTGGACATCAAAAGGGCTTCAGTGAGACAGATACCTGGTGTCAAAGCCATGGCCTCAAGCTCAATGCCAAAACGTGCATTGTCATCTCCTTTGGTAAAAACTCTGTACCCATGAACTACCACATAAGTGGTAGTCTACTTAACACTGAACATGTGATGAGACCTTGGGACACAGGTGGACAGTAGTCTCCCCTTTGAGAATCACATCACCACAGTAGTCAGGAAATCCTTCTACATGGCATGCCTCATCATATAAGGTTTCTCATCCAGGAAAAAAGAGGTCATTGTGCCCCTCTACTCATCACTCGTTATACCCATTATAGAGTGCAGTGCCACTTTTGGTATGTACCTCAAAAGCCATCTACAGCAACTGGAAAGGCCACAGAAATACCTCACAAAGAGGATTACTGGCCTCAAAGAGATTCCCTATGCAGACTGTCTCAAAAAAACTCCAGCTTTACTCCATCACATATGGCCTACTCAGAGGTGATCTCTGCCTAATATACAAAGCTATGTCAAACTCAAAGCTGTTGGACATGCTCCACTTAAAGAAATCCCAATCCCTTCAAGCTACACGCTTTAGGGACCTAAACCTTGCCACAATAAACAGAACATGCTGGAGGGATAGATTCCTGTCCCAGAGACTTCCCATACTCTGGAACAAACTACCTATCTATATTACATAAAGCTCCACATTAGCACACTTCAAGAAAAATCTTGATGATTGGATGGGAAATAGGAAATTCACCCCAGGGATCACCTCTGTGGCACTGTTCGACAGGGGCACAGGAAAATAACTTTCTTGGGTGATGAAAGCCAGGGTACCTTTTTGGGTAGGCTTATATAGGCCCTAGGACCAATAGCCTAGTACCTACCTATGAACCTATGAACTGACGAAAAATGTGGTGATCCTGTTAAGCATTTAATGTGTTTTGTTTGTGGATGGTTTTAATCTAATATTAAATGTTTGTCTCATACATTGAGTGTCATTTCAAGGTTTATACCTGGTAGCTTTGTAGTGCCTTCTTTTCATGGTTAGTGGGCTACAAGCATTTGCTTAGAGTTTTGGCACTTGTTGCTTTTAGTCTTTTAGTTAAAATGAAAAAGCAATCTATGAAATTAACTTTACAAAATGGTTGTTAGTACACATTACAAATTTCTACATAGGTCTGGATTTTAACTCACACTCCAATGAACTTTAAGAACACAGTAAGGGTGCCTTATCCATCTTTGCCACACAAACAGCTTTGTAGCAAGGAGCTGGAACTTAAATAAAAGGGAAATTAGTTCAAATGAAGAAAAGCAATGTATCAAATAAACAATACAAAATGTCTGTTAGTATACATGAAGTATTTCTACATAAATCTGGATTTGAACTCTCACTCACTTCAAAGAACCTTCAGAACACAGTAAGGGTGCCATATGCATGTTTGCCACAAAAAGAGCTTTGCAGCAGGGAAGTGAAATCATTCTGCATACAGCCAACTGCAACATCATCCATGGTACTAACAAACCATCTAACAGTTATTTGTACATGTACTAATTTTGGATGTAGTGCACTAAGTGATCATACAACCATTTAAGACTATAGCTTGCAAAAATGCAGCTCTGCCTTACCTCTTTGTGTTTGTTGCACATTCTTGCCTTATCTGACCAGAAATCTGAGACATGCAGTCTGTAAGGCATTCTATAGCCTTGTCCTTAAAATGTGTGAGAATATTACATGGCAATAATATACAATTGTGAACAAATGAAGGGGAGGTTGGATGTTAATGAACAAAACCTGTGAATTGTGTGCTACTTACTTACATTTCCAGCATTGATAAAATTACTTTAATATTGTAACTCTAACTTGACACACCCACTGGAGATAGGGCAGTCTGCATTGCTGTTCTGTTTTCATTCTCCAAATGAGTAATCATTCACAGTTGCAATCCATCAACAACAAACACTGAGGAAATTCTTGCACTATGTTTACATCTCCTATATGGAGCCAAATATTTGGGACCCAGCAATTCCAGTGAGTTCATACCTCATTTCCATCCTCATTTTTCTGACAGCCATGAATCTACATCATAAAAAGGCAACTGGGTAGATAGGGAACCTGAAGGTGAGGAGACTTGTTTACATGGAGAACACAGAAAAGATGCTAGTACCTTGGGATATATCTGCACAGAAAATTACAGAGCTTGAGAAGGTATGCTTGCGTTATTCAGCTATATACTGCATATGCTGAAATGTCATTCAGAAAAATCTGTTTGATATGTTATATATATATATATATATATATATATATATATATATATATATATATATATATATATATATATATATATATATATATATATATTAGCAAATGCTACACTTTTATCTGTATGCATTAGTTAGAAGTATACTGATGGCATGTGTATGTTTGTCAGGACATTTCACAGGTATACATGATTGGAATTACCTTAAAATGGAAAGTTCTGTGGAAAATTGGTAGACATGTTACAGGAACATTTTATTTGATAACACTTTTAGCATTTCAATTAATGTTTGCTAGCAAAATATGTAATTTGCCTGTTCTTTTGGGGTGGGAGAGCAAAGCTGCATTTCAGTTATGGAACAAACAAGGATATGTTGCTATTGTCCCTCTCCCTTTGTTTGTTATCCAGTCTGTTGTTAAAATTTCAAATTTCTAGACTGTTCCATGTTTCTGCAGTAGGTAATACTGAAATTCTGCTTCTTCTGTTTTATCTAGGAACAGTTATTTTTTAGTTATGTGATGCATATCTGTATTATCTTTCTGTTGTGTTTTAGGACACCTAAGACTATGATACCAAGGTGACACATTCCCTGAAAACCAGCCTTCAGTGACCCTGAAAATCAGGCTGATGTGGAAGCTTTTAGGGAACGTGTTGCCTTTCTGCTTAAGAAGGGATGCGAGTTGGAATTGTGGATAAATGCTCTGAATTGTGGCAGGCTCTCCAACAGGAGGTCAAATTTATAACAACAACAAATAAATTAATTAAAGATTTAAAATTCCAGGATAAAATTATGCCTTGTGGTTTTACCGAGTTTATCTGTTTTGTTTGTTTGAAAGTTACGTGGATGGCGACCGGATGCCTTGTGGTTTTACCGAGTTTATCTGTTTTGTTTGTTATAAAATTATGTTGTCAGGGTACTGGGTAAACAAAATGACAGTAGCAGATAATCAGGTATTAAAAGAAATTGATTTAACAATAAAATCGGTCTCTTTTCAAAAGTTGATGTATACGCAGTTGATGATTTGGAATAATGCTTATTATACTCATCTTAGGTTACATAAATTTAATCCTAGGAATTCTCCAACTTGTCTATATTGCACAAATCAAACGGCAGATCTTCTTCATATGTTCTGGAGCTGCAAGTGTATATATAAACGTTGGAACTCTCTTAGAACACAACTACAAAAGATGGGTTATCAAAGTTCAACGTTATCATGGAAATTTATGATTCTACACGTTCCTCCAAGAGAGCTCTCTAGGTCACAAAGTATAATATGTATGAATATTTTTTTGCTGATGAAGTTATATATAGCTACAAATTGGTTAGAACCAGATAAGACATCATGGGATAATTTCAAGCTTGTAGCTATAAAGCATATATTAGCACATAAATTACTCTTGAAGCAAAGTAACAAAAATATTAATAACCCGAAAATATGGGAAAAGGTTTTTAACATTATATTAGCATAATACTGTTATTAGGAATATATTAAAGTTTGGATGTATATGTGGAGGAAACAAGGTTTTGAAAATATGTATGATATGTATGGACGCAAATTACTTCTACAAATGTTGTGGCTTTGTTTTTCTTCCCTGGTGTCTTCTTTTTTGGAATAATGATGATTTTTATATGGAAGCATTTCATGTAGATATTTTATATAGTTTTGATAGTAATAGTAGTGAATTATGTGTGTGATTTTATTGTATTTTGAAAATATATATCAATTAAAAATTTATTATGAAAAAAAAAAGAAGGGATGTGGAGATATGTCAGGCAGAATGCATATTTGGCAGCAGAATGTTGCAGATGTCAATACAGTAGGCAGACACAACAGGGCACATGATCAGGTGTACTATATGGCCACTGACATGATCTCATCTGCACTGAGGACAGCAGCTGCAGTGGCCCATGATAAGATGGGTAACTGGTTGTCCTGCTACAGAGACACAACTAACAGCAAATGAACAGTTCCTGTCTACTGTCAGGGATCCAGACAGCTCCCATGAAAGTGCAGAACAGCATTCCCTTGACATTGGTGCTACTATTTCAGGGACAGGAAGTATGTTCCAGAAGGAGCTTCCATGTAGGCTTTTGTATCTCAATTGTTAAATACTGTTGTATAGTAAAATATTAACATTGATGTTTTAGTTCTAGTTAACAAAAAATTGGTTGGTGGATTGAAGATTGCTACAGTTACCAACACATTCTAAACGATTACACATGGAGCTTAGGTTGGGCTTGTTATCCATGTTCTTGTTGAAAATATAGTTAATGGGCATGTAAAGGACAAAATGTTTTACACCCTCTGTTACTGGTAATTGTGATGATGTTGTCTTACCATTTGCTTAACTTCTTGTGAGACCATCTGGCATAGGTAGCCTACTATCATCTGCACATGGCAAGCCAAATATTTTTATGTCAGTATTGATGAGCAGTTCAAAGAAATATTTTATTGTGTTATGCTGATATCAGGACTGTTGTGTGTATTGCTGTACTGTCTAATAGTGGCACCACTGTTATTTTGTTAGCATATATTGTACTATAGTATTGTAGGTATTAATTTTTCCTATGTTTGCTGCTTATTATGCCAAGTGATCCTGACAGTGGAAGTGTGGGACTTCTACCACCTGATGTCAGAGTATCAGCAGATGCTGATGATGATGTTAGCCAAAGGAAGAAACAGTTGGGGGTACAGAGGTTGAATCTGACGCTGAGGATGACATACAGCAATCCCTTGAAATTCCAATGGACACACCAATTAGGCCTATGCCTACCCATTCCAGTGATACCCCCCAAGATATTGGACAGGTGGAAGTGGAGAAAATCAATCAGGGAAGTGTGGTTACTGTGACTTCATTGCCTGTTAACTCTGGCTGTAGCCAAAGTGTGGGCAAGGTGCCATGAAGGAGGGTTGTTAGGGGTCCTTGGAAGAGGCCTGCTGTCCATCCTACACCTGATCCAGCTGTCTCTCTTCTTGTGCCACTCAACATATGTTTAGGGCCATTGTGGTGTCACAGGCACATAGGTTCTCCAGAAAAATACTTAGGGTTGAAGATGTGGCACAGGCTAAGCCAATGTGAGGACATATTGAGCATGACTATGTCTGCCTACACCTACAGCAGCTGCTGCTTTCCTCTCTGATGTATGGCTATGGTGACGTTGCTATTAGTGGTGGGATCTGTGCGTCTTCCCCTTGTTGATCCTGCTGAAGCTGTTTTCTCAGGATGATGTTGTGTAGCATGACACATACTGTGAATATTTCAGTACATGTATGTAATGCAAGGCTCGGCCATATGTATCTAGGCACTGGAACTATGATTTCAGCATCCTAAACACATGCTTTATGATATTTCTGGTTTGAGAGTGTGTCTCATTATGGCATTCTTCAGCAGGTGTATGTGCATTTCTGATGCATGTCATAAGCAATGATTCTAGTGCATAACTTGTATCCCCCAGTAAATGACTCTGTGAAAATCCCCCCAGTAAACAATTTATACAGTTGGAAGGTGTGCCAGATATGTGAGTCACGGTAACTTCTTGGGACCAGCACATACATTCAAGATGATTCCCTTGGTGTTACACATGACTTGGCAGTTAATAGAGTGGAAGCCCTTTCTATTAATGCAGAGGCTTCCCTTTTCTTCAATTCATACCTTAATGTCTACATGTGTGCAATCTATGGCACCCAGTACTTCAGGGTAGTGTGCTACAGAGTAGAACTCCTGCATATTTCTGCCCCTATCCTCAGAAGTATGTGCAAAATTTATGTGGTCACTTCCATGTTGGAGCATAGCATTCAGGAACTGATGGAGGATCCTGGATGCTGATGCTTGTGACACCTCCAGCATGCCCAGTGTTGCTAAAATTCTAAGTGCTACACATAACTTTGTCTCCACTGAGATGGGTTAACCTCAGTTTGCTCTGGTTCTGAGTTAAGGGCAACAGAGTTTTCAGAGTTCCAGTAGTGTTTCTCTAGCCACCCTGTAGCACTCTACATTTTCTACATCATGTAGATTTTGATAAATTACCTGGAGTCTGAAAACTCTTCTCCTTCTTAACGTTGGCCTATTAGCAACAGCAGCAGCATAGACTTCAGCCTGTTGCACATACACATGAATTAAAGCAACGGCAGCCCCTAACATTGTATCTGTGAAGATTTTTTTCTGTGACTGTATTCCAATAGGTTTTGGAATTTTCAGAGAAAGCCAGCACTGAGTCTACACAGTTGCTTTATAGCTTGTTAAATAGCTCCTCCATCTTGGATTGGTTGATTAGTATGTAATTCAGTTGCTTATGTTGTAATTTGCATGCCACAGTGCTTACCTTGTTTATGCGGCTGAGTGCAGCTTTACACGCTGTGTAGAGCTGCTTATTGAATCAAAAACAGTGTATTACCAGTGTAAATGGACCATGTAAGCTTTATTGAATCTGGATGATTGTCTCTCATTAAAGAAATTTAAATGTCTCTCAGCTATGCTTCTGCCATTATTTAATTAGGCTTTCTAACATTGTAGCACATACATCTGTACTTTTTACTAAACAATTAGTTACACCACTACTCCAGATATCCTATGCCCTAAGAAACAAAGAGCAATAAAACTAAAATACAATTTTGTAATGATTACAAAGAAAGTGCCTTCTGTAATATTAATCCTGCAGCATTAAACATATTACTTGAGTACATTAGGAAAGACAGCAACTTTTTAATTCTTAGGAAACCTCTGGTTGAATAAGTCAACAGTTATGCCATAAATATAAGTAAAGGATTATAATATAGTGTCTAATCACAACCATTTTATTACATATTGAGACACTGGCATCGAGATAAATGAAGCTTGAAAGAGAAATTTTGACATCCATGTGGGCACCGCATAATAAGACCTTTCAAACAGACATTCCCCTGGATTTACTAATCTTCCATGCATGACTAGCTTAGTCCTGCATGGAAGCGGTTGTTTAGGAGCAGAACAGCAGCACACCATGCATATTAATGAAGGCATGCTGCCTGAGCTCCTAATCTTACGTGGAGCATGTAAGAGTGCACAGGGCATGTCTGAGAGCAGAGGTTCAGAATATACATGCCCCTGTAATGAAGAACAGCAGAAAGCCACAAAAGAATGAGCGAGACCGCTCATAGGTGTCCACATATCACCAGCAACATTCCCCCACGTGTACAAGAGCAATATAAAGATACTTTTTTTATGAAACAGATGAAACTTAACCATAGGTGCGCGGGTTTGCCCATCACTTAGCTACAGTTAATGCAGCTTAAATGGCAGAAGAGGATAAAAAGGAAGATATATGCAAATGAAGCAGTATAGCAATAGTGTAGTGGGCAGAGCATTTTCCTTATGCGCAGTGATTCCCGGTTCAAGTCCCACTGCATCACATTCCATTTTCCATGTCAAATCACATTATGACCAATATTTTTAGTTGCATAACCTTGTAAATAACATATATTTGTGAACATATATTTGTGTACTTGAAAATTGCAGCTGATACACTAGCCTACCCAATTTCAATTCTAATCAACTGTTCCATAACAGAAGGCTATGTTCCCCCAATATGGAAAATATCTGACATCATTCCCCTCCACAAAGGCACCCCCTCCACCAACCTCACAAATTACTGCCCCATTGCTATCCTCTCCCCTCTCTCCAAGATACCTGAAAAATGTATCAACACCCAGGTCTCCAACTACCTCCTAGCTAATAATCTCCTCTCCAAAACCCAACACCTAGGTCTTTAACTACCTCCTAGCTAATAATCTTCTCTCCAAAACCCAACATGGTTTCAGGCCGTATCACAACATTACCTCTGCTCTGCTCTCCTTCACCAACACTATACTTCATCACAAAAACAATGGCATCTTCTCTACTGCCATATTTCTAGATCTTTCAAAGGCCTTTAACATGGTATCTCATGAGTTACTACTCTCTACTCTCCCCAACCTCTCCTTCTTACACTGCGCCTGCAACTGGTTCCACAGCTATCTACATGGATGCCAGCAATCAGTAAACTGGGATGATAACCTATCAGCTTTCCTCCCAGGTACTCTCAGAGTTCCCCAAGTGTCCATCCTTGGGCCTCTGCTATTCTCACGTTTCACTAACAACCTACATGCTGCCACCACACAAGCATCTCTTATACAGTACGCAGATGACTCTACTCTCATCTGCTCTGCCCCCACTCTACCAGAACTACAACAAATCACACAGGAATCATTCTGTTCGGTAGAAAGCTGGCTATCCAATGCTCAGTTCCTACTCAACCCAAGTAAGACAAAACTTCTCCTGTTCCAACCTTACAAAGCCACCCAAAACACCCCCCACAACATTCTCGCCAAAGACAATACCATCATCTCTCCATCAGAACACACAAAATAACCTGGTGTGGAAATAGACAACAAACTTAGATTTAACACCCACATATCTCTCACAATAAAAAAAAGTTCACAAGAAACTTGGATTATTATATCGAAGCCGCCAATTCATAACCAAGGCGGCTAGAATCTCCAGAGCCAATTCACAGCTTATCTCCACCCTACTCTATGCATCCCCCATACTAATCAACCTTAGACAGACAGACCTACACAAGCTGGATGCTTGTTACAACAAAATTGCTAAATTTACCACTGGAACCTCCTACCACAGCCATCATTGTATCTCCCTTAAAGAACTAAACTGGCTAGAACTCCAACAACTCCTTCACTTTACTCAACTCACCCTTGCTCATAAATTTATTAACCACCCCCTTAACATCCCTTTCCTTCAAACCCTTCTCCAACCCTATCACTCCACTAGGCCCCTAAGATCAAGCAACAAAAATCAACTCACTGTTATCAAACCCAAACACTTAGCAGGAGAAACCATATTTTCATGTATCATATCTAAACTTTGGAATAATCTTCCACCCTCTATAACTACTCTACTTTCCAGCAGCCTTTTCAAGACTGTGCTCAAATTCCACTTAAACTTGCACTGGTTTTGTCCTTGTTCTAAATCCAGACTAACACACTTCACCCTTACCCCCCACCTAGACTCTTAACCCAATTATACTACCGCCACAACTAATCACAGTCAGAATTAGCTAGTTGTCTTTACATACTTTAAAATCTTGCCTGACAACTTTGTTACTAATATAAACTACAAGAAACTATCTTCACTTGCAGCATTTACTGTATATACTGTTGATAATCAATATCTTGTCATTGTATTAAAGCCAACAACCTGTAATTTTGTTTACTATTGCTGCAACTATGTATCTCTATTTATCATGTACAAGATGTGGAGCTTTTCTGCCCGGGCATCTGCTGAAAAATAACCTACATCCAGTCAGAATTTCCCATTAAACAAATGTAAATAAATAAATAGATAAATGAATAAATAAATAATAAATAACTGGAATACTGCATTAAATGCAGATGTGAGATGTCAGTGTCAAATGTTGCAAAGTCCACATGTGCCCCATACAATATATCTACACAGGAATTAGGGATACAAATGGAAGGTAAAATGTGTAATGAATGATAACTTTATACAGCTTCCAAATCCACCACCTTCCCCAGAACCATTAGACATTACTGTCTAAAGTAGTGCAGTGGTAAGCGAGAGTAAGCAAGTGTAAGCACTATTAAGCAGTAGTAAGGTGGAGTAAGCATATGTAAGCACAAGTAAGTGGGTTTAAGCCCGTTTGCATGGGGGTAAGCAATGCACACACAGGTTAAGCAATATTGAAGCTAACTCTCTGTAAGCATATTTAACCAAAGGTTAGCATAGCTTACCCTCACAAACCCACTTACAAGTGCTTAAAAGTGCCTTAATCCCCCTGTATCCAACATCCATTCTGCCCAGCAACAAGGTAAACAGCATTGCAGGTCTTGAACCTAAGACCCTACATATTATACTCACAGTAGTTAACCACCGAGCCATCACAGCAGTACATAAGAATGACATATCACCAAACAAATCCTCACTATAGTAAAATCAAACAGAACATGTGAAAAGAATCAGTATACAGTCATATGTTCTATAACTTACTACATAACATAAATATGTGAACTGGAGTACAGAAGTAAGCCCAGATGTGAGGTGTAATTGTAATAGAGTGTTGAAGTCCCCTATTAAATGCAAGGACCACATACAGTATATGTACACATAAATCATAGATACCAGACATATATATAATGTAATTAATAATAAATCAATGCCAAAAAGCAAATATAATGCAAAGTAAATATTAAGCAATGCTAAGCATTGCAAAGGCCAGCTTAGTAGGTGTAAGCAATCTGTAAGCCAGTTAATTCAATTTGCCCAGTGATATACCCCTTAAGCAATGCCAACCTTAGATAAGCAGGTTTGCCCATAGTTTAGCTTATTCAAAACCATCCAATTATGGCAAAGTGCAGGGAATCGGCCCTACTTAAACCCAACATGTGGGAATACATCTCATAAATGGTTGTGACTTTCCCTTGCAGGCACCATTTCAGGAATGGGAGAGGGAGTGCACTTTTGGGTGCAGCACTGGGGCATCCAGGAGTCCAGAGTCATGGCAGGACTCCTTGTCAAAGGCTATGAGCAGAGACTGCTGCAAGGCCACTATCTGGGTTCCCAATATAAGGCAGATGCCTGGGACCATCTCGCCCGTGACCTCACCTGTGCCATTGGCATACCCCGAACTGGTGAGCAGGTCAGGCATCACTATGCTGACCTGAAGCGCTGAAAGGGGGATCACTTGGCTCAGTTGATCAAAGAGGCTAGGATGGCAGGGGTTGTCCCAGCCATGTGTAAGTATCACTCCACTATCTGTTTAATAATTGCCAGCTCATGTATATCATGGATAGGTATGGCTAAAGATTTCTCTTATGTCCTTCACAGTGGCAAGTGAGCAGGCCGTGAACCAGAAGATGCATGGATGTCTCCTGGAGAGGTTGCAACATGAGGCAGGTTAGTAATACTCTTGCATGTACTGTCATAGGAAATAAATCTAAAAGTATTAGTTAGTTAATTGCCAGTATAAAACCTGTATTCTTTAAGGCAAGTAATGTATACACCAGAGAATATGGCAGGAAGAGTCTCATATAGTTTGTATGTAAATAAAGGCATAATTGCCTGACAATAAAGGTCTAACTGCTGGACTGCATGTGTATATCCTGGTATCATATGATAATGTAGATTTGCAATCACTTAATAGTACTGTTGTATTAAGCACTGTTACCCACACTGTGCAACATAAATAGAATGTGTAGGAATGTCTGTATTCTTCTTCTTCTTTCGGCTTTTAGGGTCGCCAGAGCTGATCATCTGTCCGCTCATGAATGTCAGTGGAGGTTTACGGTGTTGAGTTGCCAGCCAGGCGCCCAACCTTCCACATAAGGTACACGCATGCACACACTCACACCTAGAGCCAATTTCAGTGTGTACAATCCACCTACTGTATGTCTTTGGGATGTGGGAGGAAACCGAAGCACCTGGAGGAAACCCATGCGACCACAGTGAGGACATGCAGACTCCGCACAGAAGGCACCCCAGCCGAGAATCGAACTGGAGAACCTCTTGCTGTGAGGTGGCAATGCTAACTGCTGGACCACCGTGGCCACCCATAGGAATGTCTGTATATGACTAATATAATCCCCAGAGGTCATTTAGTAAAACTGAGAGAGACATAGACAGAAAACAGTGAAAAGACAAACAACAAAATCTGAATAGCACATGCAACTGAGATGTGAACTGTTGTATATTTAGCGCACACACAGCTATGGTTTGAATCCTGGGAGTGGTAGTAGTCTGCATACAGAATCATACCCCACAACTGTTCATATATGTCCAAAATGTCCAGTAAATTGGCCCATATCTGCCACCTGTCACTCTGTCCCCCTGGGAAATCAGTGGGATGATCCAAGATGTATAGGCAGCAAACAAGAAATATAACTGATTGTCACACATCTATAAGAACAAACCTGTCACTCTAGTAACTCCCAAAACTGTTATGAGAGTAATAAGCCAAGTATGTCCTATCTACACCCTCATGTTGTCAAGCTGTGACCAGAGTGTGTACAGTAACAGAGTGAGATGTATGTGCATAATAGTAATGTGGAAAGTGGTACTTTTTGTGGCAATATTCAGGTAGTGCTAACAAACATTGCTTCCACAGGTCTGTCAAATATGAACACTGTGCCCTGAAATAAAAGAATGATACCCTGTACTGGTACTGTTTACTTTGGTTTTGTATGGCATTGTGAGTGATGCAATTGCCCTGAATAATAAGATATTACTCATCACTATCACCCACACTGTGCTACATACTATAACTGTCTAGAAAATCCTGTATAAGAGTGTTGTAATACAAGGTCAGAATGTAAAACCACAGGAGATTTATAAGACAGAAATCAGATAGGAGATATGCAGCAATATCTATACAGCACACATAACAATGATAGACAGTGTTTTAGTTTTAGCAGACATAGCCATTATCTGAATCCTGGGAGTGGAAGTAGGTTGCATACAGAATCATACCCCGCAACTGTACAATTAAGCCCAGAATGTCCAGTATATCGGCTCATATCTACTGCCTGTCAACCTGTTCCCCTAGGAAATCAGTGGGATGATCCCAGATGTTCAAGCAGCAAACACATAAATACAACTGATTGTCACACAACCATAAGAACAAACTTGTCACACTAGCAACTCCCCAAAATGTTATGAGAGTAATAAGTCACATATTCCCATCTACACCCCCATGTTGTCAAGCTGGGACCAGAGAGAGTGTGTACAGTAACAGAGTAGATGTATGTGCATAATACTAATGTGAAATCTGGTACTTTGTGTGGCAACATTCAGGTAGTGCTAAAAAACATTGCTCCCACAGGTATGTCAGATATGAACACTGTTCTGAGAAATAAAAGCTTGATACCATGTACTGGTACTGCTTACTCTGGTATTGTATGGCATTTTGATTGATGCAGTTGCCCTGAATAATAAGGTATCACTGATCACTGTCACACACACTGTGCTACATAATATAACTGTATAGGAAATCCTGTATAAGAGTGTTGTAAGTCACTAAAGGTTGAAGAGGGCAATAGTCTACATATGTCCTGGTTCACCTGCATATGGTAAAGACATGGCCAGAGTCTGTGCAAAAAGAGATGGACAGGTATGTGCATAACATAAGCAAAACCACAAAAGATGTTAAAAAACAGTTCCAAATGCTACGAAAAAGACCACCACAGCTACAAAAGTAGGAAAATTTAATACACACTTAGCGCTTTGGCATAAAATGCCTTCCAAGAGTAAAACACATCATAATACCTACACTTAAATACATCCACTAAATACCTTAATTGACAATCAACTCAATAAAACAATTAATTATTTAAATTACATATTTCCAATTACACTCTCTATTAAGCCCAAAGGGCTCCATTGTGCCATACTTTAAAATAAGCAATGTTTCCATCTGTAACAGTTTATTCTTAACATTTTTATGTTCCCCAAGTAATACATCTACCTTCTCTAACACACAACCTTTCAGATCATCAATCTTAGAATTATGATAAAGTAGAAGATGAGCACCTAAAGGACTTTCTAATCTCTTGTTTTTTATGTCCCTAATATGTTCCTGAATGCATACTTTAAAACTTCTATATGTCTCCTATATAATACAAATTGCAAGTACACTTTAATGCATAAACCACTCCCTCAGTGCAACAGGTGTAATGGCATCTAGGAGTGAACTGTATTCTGTTAATATATGTAAAATAGGGCACTAAATATTTACAAATTGAGCACTTATTACAAGGAAAAGTTCCCTTTGCTTTTATTCCACTTACGTTTATATTACTAGATGGCAGACAAAAATGATTAAGTACAACCATATCCTACCATATCTTTCAGATTTCTGGCTCTGTTATAAGAGATTTTAATTTGCTCTGGTAGCAAATAACACAATTCCTTATCTCTTAATAACATGGGCCAAAACTATTTTACACACTGTACCACTCTATTTGTAAGAACATTAAAATTAGTAACAAAATTAATTTCCTTTTGTATCTGTCTACCCAAAACTCTACTATTACTATTTTCAACTATATAATTTTCCCTATTTCTAAACAAAAATATATCTCCTTTTCTCTTTTGTCCATCTCTAAGTTCAAAAACTTTTACTTTAGCCTCCACTACCTGTTGCTCATCATAACCTCTATTGAGGAACATTCGTTCAGCCATATTTATTTCTGACCTAAAGAGTTCTTCTGTACTACACAATCTGTTAATTCTCAAAAATTCATTATAGGGCAAAACAGCTAACAAATGCCCAGGATGACAACTATTTCCACACAGAAACTGTTTTCTATGTGTGAATTTATTATATAGACATGTACTCAGTCTATCCAGTTTAATGTCTGAAAAATTCACACTGTGACCCAGTTGCATTCCATCAAATTTTAGGCCCTTTGAATTAACTTGTAAATCTTTTACAAACATAGCAGCATCCTCCATTTTTCCTTGACATAAAAAAATCAAATCATCGATAAATTTCAAATATAAAATAACACTTGGTTTATAAAAGCTATGTGGGTATATATTATCTATTTCAAATTTAGCCATAACTAAATTTGCGTACATGGGGGCAAATGCAGCCCTCATGGCCGTACCCTGCAATTGTTGAAAAATTGCACCATTAAAAGTAAAAAATTATTTTTTTAAGCAGAAAGATATCAATTCAATGAGAAAATGTGACAGGTGAATCCCCCAAAAAATAAAAAAGAGATTGAATACCTATTTCATGTTTTATATTTGTATATAAACATTTAACATCTAGGCATAGCCAGAACATAGAATCATTCCACTGCTTAGTTTTAATCCTACTCAAAAAGTCCTGGCAATCCCTAACATAAGAGGGGATTCCTAAAACATACTTTTTCAAGTTAGTGTTAACAAACAATTCCTCCACAGGTATACCAGGTAAAAGGTGTATACTGCAGCTAAAACCAGTCCATGTATATAGTTGTTGATAGCCATATCACTGTCCAAACTAAGGCAATAGGGTAGTGTAGTAATACTTGTAAGGTACTGATAACAGCACTGACTAGGAAAGTAATGCAAACTACAAGAATATTCTAGTTATTAATTGACATCTTTCTCTGCCCCCACCATATCTCCAACAATACAATAATTACCCATCTCAACTAGTACGTGATAACTCCACTGTAATGTTGGGACATATGTCCTATTGTCTGATAATTATATAAATCTGTTTCTATGCATGTGCTATGTTGAAATACTCCAACATTGGTGGCATGGTACCATCAATGTACCTGCATGCTGTTGTTATTACCAATGTGGTCCCATATATGCATGTGTTCTGTTTTCTATGCAGCCATTCTATAACTGGTGTCTGGGTTAATGGGAATATCTATGCATGCTGTTATACCTAATCCTGGAATGTGCTGACTATTACTAACCCACATATATTGATAAACCATAAACACCATAGCAAGTATGGGAATGCAGGTCCCAGCGGACCCACCTGTCCCACCTCAGCTGGCCATGGCACTGTTCACCAGCATGTCTGGGGCCCAACCCGGGACCCTCTTGTCCATTTGTCCTGCACCACCTTTGGGTGGAACGACCTCAAGAGATGGGGCTCACCCCCAATGGGAGCAGGTGCAGACAGGAATATGTCACCCGTTGTCAGGTACAGGTCATGGTGCATAGCTAGCTCTGCAGGGAGGTCAGAGATCTGCTACACCAGCTTGAGGGCCACATTTCACGACTAGAGGGTTCACCTGGCTCACTGACTCAGCCCCCAGCATAGCCACCTTTGAGGCTGTGAAGGTACAGTGATGCCAGCCCATGGTTGGGGACCTCAGTCTAACTGATTCCACTAGGGGGCTCATGGGCTTCTGATTTTCCAACATCCCTCCCCATCAAGGTGTTTATCCCGCCACGTGTCATATACTGCCCATGCATGCGTCTTGTTTGTCTTGTCTGTTAACCTACCCAACCTACCTCCCCAAATATACCTACCATCCCTCCCCAACATCCCACTCTCACCTGAAAAAATAGGGCAATCTGTTCCCAAAAAGAAATATCACCCCAAACATAGCTGTCCATTTCACACACATGTCCACTGGACACATGTAATCTGGTCTAATTGGCATCACATGTTATTGTTGTCCTCACCCCTCTCTCGGGGTTTGAGTGTCCAAATCTACCTCCAAATTCAGTGTATATGCACAGCTGTAGAAGAAATTGACAGCTATGGAACTTCCCTACACCCTCCTGCACATCCCTAGCTATTTTCCCTGCTGTCTTTCCCTCTTTGTGCCCCTTTTTCACCACTTTCCTATCAACCTTTTTTTCTTTTATTTTAAAAAAATTAGCGCAGGGATAAGCAGGAGTAAGCACTTTTAAGCAGCAGTAAGCTGGTTCAAGCTTGTTTGTGCAGTCGTAAGCAATGGCTACACAGGTTAAGCAATTTGGAAGCTAACTGAGTATAAGAAAAAGTAACAGGAAGTTAGCAGTGCTTACCTCTGAGTAAACCCGTGCAAATGCACTTACAACTGCTTAAACTTGCCTTAATCACTCTGTATCCAATGGACCTTGTTCTGCCCAGCAACAAAATAAACAGCCTTTGCAAGGCTTGAACCCAAAACACTAAACACCACAGCCAAAGTGATTTACCACTAAGCCATGTCAGACATACATAGCCCTCATCTTTTCACAAACATATCATCCAGCACAGTCATTCAACAGTACAGGAAGTGTATTTAAACATGTAGATGTATGTGTTTGTGTGTGTGTGTGTGTGTGTGTGTGTGTGTGTGTGTGTGTGTGTGTGTATTTATATCTAAATAGATATAACGTATCTACATATGTATATATATATATATATATATATATATATATATATATATATATATACATATATACATACATATGCATACATCTACAGATATATATGTCTACATCTAAATGACTATATATATATATATATATATATATATATATATATATATATATATATATATATATATATATCTACAGACATATATCGACAGATATAAAAGAGAACATAACAAAAACATATATGTCCACATGCACCGTTAATGGGGTTGAGGAGGCCCAAACGACATATGTCTTGTATGTATAAATATCCCCCCCACAGCCAAACACATCTGCCCTGCAATAAAATACCAACTGTTGCAAATCCCATAACCAGGACCTTACACAACATGGGCACAAGATGTTAACAGTACGCCATCCCACCTATATGATGTCAAGCTGGTATCAGTAACATAACATGCAGTACAGTCTGGCTACCTTAGGGGAATGTAAAATGTGGATGCAATCAACATTCCTGAGATACATATACACAGACACATATACACTGATACATATATATATATATATATATATATATATATATATATATATATATATATATATATATATTCATATATATGTATATATATATATATATATATATATATATATATATATATATATATATATACATACACACACACACACACAAATATGTATAGGATGATACATATGTGGAAGGTGCACACAATACAGAACAGCCACTATGCCTACAGTTGCCACCTGACCAACTGGACAGTGTATGAGCCACCCATACAAATGACAATTGTTGCCTGCAACATATACCCACAGAGAGGTCAAAGGATATAACACCACACACAGGTATGCATACATGGGAAAGCTTTATTTGTGTACTATTACAGTTGTATATGCCATGTCATATAGCTGTTTAAATTCTGACATACATATAAACGGAGTAATGCAAATAGGAAACAGTTATATTAATACAGTAGTCTGGAAAGGTTGACATATGTTGCTGTCCAAGCTGAAGCCTTCAAGTAGTACAATAGTAAAGACAGACTAGGCCACAGGATAACACTCAATCAACAGTAAGTAATGCAGATGTATAGACCAGCAGCCTCTAACTACACTCTGCGCACAATCCCTAGGGGGTAAAGACCTCAGTTGACACAATGGGATGTATCTATTACATAACAAGGCATAACTGACACCATCACAAATACACTGACAGAACAGTCTGTATGGCAGGAAGCAGTAGGCCTGCATTTACCCAAAGTGAATTGTATGGCAATGTACATCCAGATATTTTAAGGCAGCTTACCCCTGATACCCCCACGTGTTGTAACAGCCTAGGTTAGTTATGGTGCATCCACCCATAGACTGAATAATACAGGGCTATATACCACTGTTACATACACTGGCCTCTGGAGTGCATAAGGGCACAAATGTATTGTGTAGATGGATCTCACACATATATGGATCCAACCCCACAATATGTGTGGGGGACACAACAGCAGTGGACTGTTGCCAGGAATGGCAGCATGACATACTCACAGCTCACTACATTACAACCCCTGACAGCATGCCATATGTACAAAGCCTGGTATGTAGGTGGAGGACAGAGACTGGAACACAGGCCCATATGTGAAATACTGTTGTCATACACTAAGCAAGTCACTGGTATGACAGGATAGTCTGAAACATACCCTTAGTCAAGAATATGAAGTTAGAAACAGACATGGATGTAGCCATGTACTGATAGCACTCAACACACACACTACCAGTGATATATCTGACACAAGACCTGTGTGGTGGACAGACAAAACATAATAGGCACACCTCTGGCCATCAAGTTGATAGGCCCACAGTTGAGAGCTATGCAGACAGAATGCATTCCAAGTTAAACTAGTATGTACACACAAACCCTGTAACACTGCTGCTAAACAATGCATACAGCAACACTACTCACACTCTGTCTGCAGTTCTGGAACCCCCTACAAATATGTAGTGGGCCTGAGTGTGCAGGTTCTCTTGTAAGAGGTATTTCTATCTGCTGTCAGTAACACTGCTCTGCACACACAAGGAGGATGTCCACCATACAGGAAAGGTAAAGGGACCATGCCCACATGATGGAGGGATTTATAGCAGTTGGTTGCCATGACAGTGATAATTGGAAGTACTACACAGCATGCTGCATGCAGGCAGCAAGTGGAGGACACTGACTGGTGCAGAGGACATCACCTGATACTGTGCATCACCTACAAAATCCATGCTGCAATCTATTCAAAGCAGCTCAATCCATTTACTGGAGGGAGACTGAGAGAGAGAGAGAGAGAGAGAGAGAGAAAATGGAAGAGAGATAGAGTGATTGATAGGCAAAACCTAAAAAAAAAAAAAAAAAAAAAAAAAAAAAATCCAGCAAAATATCCAGCAGAGACATCATTCCCACAATAGGTATGTAAAGTATATATACATGTAAATGACTGTGGTACTTGGTCCATAATAATGGGATAGATGATGTGGAATGATTTATATATGGCATCAGGTGTTGTTGTTGTAATGATGTTCAGCTGATCAACTGCTACGGACAATAGAGTCTGTCCCTGTGGGCAGTGAGCCATACCCATCAACTGTGCAGAGCAGCACTGACTATTAAGATGTTAGCTCTCACAGTGTGTGTTGTGTAAAGAGAACCATATATATTACTGTGACCAATAGCTGGTGGTGGAAGTAATGCCATAATGATGGACATGTGGGTTCTACAAACCACCTCTTGCAAGATCCTCAGGTTAACCTGTATTGTAGCATGCAGGAATGCCATATGTGTGCAATAGGTTACCTGCAATCCGACCCTAAATATACCAGCTAATGTAAGGCTGTGTCCATATGTGGCACCTGTCTGTGTTGTAGGATATATATATATATATATATATATATATATATATATATATATATATATATATATATATATATATATATATATATCTACATGTATGTCCACAAATATACAGATACCCATGTGTAGACATATATATAAACACATATATACATCATATATATCTACACATATATAGATATATACCTATATGCACATGTCTACATATATACAAACATACACGCAAACATATATGTATGTAACTACATGTCACCTATATTACCACCACAGTGCTGCATGCTATGTGCGAGGGAACAGCACACATAGCAATATACACAGATATCTACAGCTTTCAGTGTATGCAACATGGATGGGTATGTCACATAATAACCCCTATTTGGGACCACATTGCCCTTGTCTGTGAAGTATGGAATGGGAATATGGGGAAGTATGTCAGGTATATTTTTGGAGGTGGTCAGGGTTGGTAGATATAGAGGATAGCCTACAGGGGTGGCATGTAACACATGTGGTGTACAAACACCCTGGATGGTGTGTGTGGTCTGTGATGTGGATGCCCCATGGGCACCAATATGGACACAATGGGAACAAGCCTCCCACCCACTGCTACTCACAATAGCAGTCCACATACCAAAGGTGCCTGGCCTGGAGGCTGAGCAGGAGGAGCACGTGGGCCCTTTGAATGTGTACTGGGTGCCTCAAAGTGATGTAGCACATCCCACATGTGTCTGTGGAGCGCATTATGGAAGAGACCCTGGACCTGACCTCGGCGGACAAGATCATGTCTGTGTGTGCCCCTGAGGGGGGGGGGCATCCCATGAGTTGGTTCCACCTGAATGCATTGCTGGACCAGTAGATGAGGAGGCTCCAGGATGGGTCACAAATGTGATGTGGCCTGGTAACATGGGCAGATGAGTTTGGAAAGGTGGTTCTGCTGGCCAGTAGTAGATATACATGCTATTGTGTTACTGTTATAGAACATATGTCGGTAGTAATAAGTAGTATTCACAATCCTGGAACTTGTCCAACAGCATGCATAGATAACCACAATAACACAGAATGTCAGATGTGCAGCAGCCACATTGCAAGCATACCACAGGCATATATGGAACCATAGTGGCCCTGACAATGGTATGCAGGTGAATAGTCTGTAACAGGCCAGCAATGATAGTGTCCACACAGGGCACATGCTACAAACAGATTGCACAAAGTGTGGTACAATACAATATCTGCCCCACTGGTAGGTATGCTGTAGCCATGCCTATTGAGTTGTGTGTACAGTTTGTTGTTGCTGATATGGTGGGGGGGTGACAGTGATGTGTATTAAGTATTGTGGTAACCTTGCTGCATGACTTGCTTACACCTGTGTCCATCTTTATGTCTTTCAGGCAAGATGTCCCATGGAAGGCTTCTGGCATACTCAGCAGCAGAGAACGACATTGTGGTGAACCACCTCATACAGCACTACCCTATCTTGTTTGGCGAGGCTGCCCATGATCAGCAGGAGTGGACCGCCCTGTGGAATGACCTAGTCCACAGGGTCAAGGATGTCGGACTGCACAACCGCAGTTATGAGCAGGGCCAGCATCATTGTTCTGACCTGCTTCGCAATGCCTGTTAGCATGCTGCTGCAGTCCGGTGGGATAACCTCACCATGGGGGGGGCATGCCACTCATCCCCCCTGACATGTGTGGAGGAGCTTCTAGCCAGCCTCGTGTCACCTGCCCGTCCACATAGCCACCAACTGCTAGATACCTTTGTGGAGGTGTGTGTTACCTACACACCAGCCAAGGAGCATGCAGGTAAGGCCTCAGGGCACATCAGCAGACCACTGTTGCATATACATCTTCATCTGTACAGGTAGACCATGCATATCTGACATGTCATAGATATAGTTTGTTGCTGCATAGTAGTGATAAACAGATGTGCATATGTGGTAGTATTGTGGACATGTACTGCTAATGTATTGTAATGCTGCACCCACCCTGTAGCAATGCCACAGATGTGGCCACTGACTTTGCATCTCTTACCCTCTTATATAGGGCCATCCAGTATACCACCAAGGCAGGAGCCTGTAGCTGGTGGGTATGGTTTATGTAGATGTTTGCCAATACACCGGACATGTAATGGCTATGGTATATTCCATGCACACATCTAACACACCTACCCAGAATGCATGCTGTACATGTACACGTATTGTTGCTGTTACATGCACGGCATCACAGTGGTGACAATGATGGGATATTAGAAGGGTATGCCAGACACCTGCAAGGTAACTAACATCCTGTCATTGTGGAATGTATCCACAGGGAGTACAATAATGGTGGGAGACGTGGCCTACAGTAGGGACATGTTTGGAACAACACCCATATACAGTGCAACACCAGTGTATAAACATGTAGGACAATGGCAGCTGTTGCAGAGTTACACTATGGCATAAGGTATTACTGTGGTCCACATCATCATCTGGGACTAGGCTGTAACATGTGGTGCTCAGTCTATGGGACACTGCAAAGTGAGACACATGTGCAGGCTTTACTTGTAAAGCTTCTGCAAATAGGCTGAAGGTGGGGGGGTGTCAGCATGACACACCACTGCATTGCAGGAGGGATCCTAAAGATGCTAAGAATGGCTGTAGCCACACATAGTCAGGTTCAGGAACTGTGGCAGACATAACCCTACCCCCACAGCAATAGTGACAGCAGGGTGTGAACACCAAGGGATGTGAACATGAGTAGACCTTGCAATCATGCAGATTAGGGGGACATTTGTAGGGCAGACTGAACATACACTGGCAAATGCAGATGGCCCACCCTAGTATACCCCTGCTAGGAGTAGTGACTGCTGTAGTACACATAACAATAGGTGCAACAAACCATAATGATAAGGGTGTGCACACATATGCCCACACGGAGTGTGTGCGTATCGCGGTCAGCATCTGCACACCTAACTCATTCCGTAGACACTGCATGTGAAAGTACAGGACATATGTCACATATGGGGCTCATGTACTGTTAAGATATGCGGTGATGTGTTCCCATGGCAGATCAAGAAAGGATGCATCATATCAATAAGGGTGTGTACACCCCCCATAGTCACAGTATGCTCTGATTGTTGTCAGTGTTAATAGTATTGGACTGGTCATACATGATCCGCTGATGTTGAGAGCTGTAAATCAGACATCAGGCAGTCACAAATGACATCTGTCCACATATCATCCCAGGTATGTGTTGCTGAAAAACATAGGGGCTGTGAGCATTAAAGTTAACATAACTGACACAGTACTACACATTCAGCAATGGGTTGTACACTTGTGAGGTGTGGTGCACAGTACACGGCAGGGTGCAGAATAGGTGCACGGCAATACTGTGTTCATGGGTGCAGTGGTATCCAGGGGAATGGCATCACATAGTGACACAGCACATGCATCACACACATGTATACTGTTGCTAGCATGGATTGACTATAGCTGCACTGCATATTGTTGTGTACCATATGTTATGCATGTTGACAGATAGGTAATAGGAGGACTGTGTGTGCTATCATTGTGCAACCTCACTTGTATGTGTGTGTGTGTGTGTGTGTGTGTGTGTGTGTGTGTGTGTGTGTGTGTGTGTGTGTGCATCCTGCTGGGTAGTTATCTTGTTTGTAGGGTCACTCTGGAGAAGTGGAGGGAGGTTGGTGCATGTATGATGCATGTGTGCATGTGTGTGTGTGTGTGGGTGGCCATGTATGCACATGTCTGATTCTGGGATTGTTCATACAGCAGTACCTCCCTTTGGGATCATGCAGTACATGGACATGGATTGCCACATTACACACAAGGAATATTTGTCATGTATGTAATCACAGGACAGATAATAGTATAATAAGGTCTGTAGCATGGAACAGGCATAGAGAGAGAAGGTAGACACCAGGTATACCCTTAATATCCCATTCAGCAGGGAGGTGACCGACAACCCACATGTGAAGCACTACAGATGCATTGGGGAATTACTAGTCAACACCAGGGAGTGTATCCATATATTACAGTAGTCACATGATAGGCTGATTGAGCAGCATATCTTGCATGTACTGAGCAATACATACACATGACACTCAAGTGCGTGATATTATGGAGTGAACATAGTAGCCCATACATATAGGGGCCATGGTCATGATGTCCAGACATACACAGGGTGAACACTGAATGACAGCAGTGAGGCCATCTAATACCACTACACACAGGACAAGAAGGTAATGTAGTAATAGGTCTTGTGTTGTGATCACTTGTCTAGGCATTTAGAGGACTGATATGTTAATGAATGGTATCAATGAGTATATGTTACCAAGTGTGATGCAGGATGGGGAACACATGGAAATATATGTGGGTCTGTCTGTAAAGTCACTGACAGGTAGGCATTACAGTGGTGTGTGTGTGTGTGTGTGTGTGTGTGTGTGTGTGTGTGTGTGTGTGTGTGTGTGTGTGTGTGTGTGTGTGTAATGTTATGCAATGCTGTACAGGTCTTAAAATGTGTTTACTGTTTTCCCCCACAAATGGCGAGGTGGGTCAGGGTCACTCTTGCATGCAATATGATGTTGGTGTCCATGCAGACACCAAAGATGATGATAGTACTGTTGAGGCACAGGTGGGGTTGTCAGCGGCTAAAACAGTGCCATCATTTGACATCCCCCTTTTATCCACCCCCAACTCTGCACACAGTTTCAGTGCCTTTACATACCCCATCAATAGTGGCCATAGTGGAAGGACAGCTGGCATTTGGTGGCAGTGCACAGGAAAGTGTGGTAACCATGCCTACTGTTTCTGGTCTCAGCAGGCATAGCTGGATGTCCAGTAGTGCACCACATAGGCAGATGTCCCAGGGTGCTCATGGTAGGGCTGCTGGTCATCATGCCCCTGGCAGATGTGACAAAGCTGGTACCAGCAGGTGCATGTTTCAGGCTGTCATGGTGGGGTAGGCATGTATGGAACGTTACACCAGAAAGAGCCTGAGGCTGCAGAAGGCTGCTCTCACATTTGCAAGTGACAACACCCGTGAACTAGCTGGTGCCAGTTGTGCGTTAACTGAGTTCATGGATAGAAGATCTGGTGAGATGATAGCCCTCATCTACCATGGTCTGCCATGCTTGAATGTGTGTTGGGAGTGTGGCGATGGCCGCGTGGATATAGGCCAGCAATGCCAACAGCTGGCAGTCAACATGGATTTGCAGGGACACCTAGGGGCTCCTGTAGGGGCAGTACCAGCTCTGGCACTGTGGGGGGCACTGCCCACACCACAGCAGGCCATGGGCACATGGTCCTGGCCAGTCTCAGGAGCGACCTGGTTCCAGTGGACATTTATCATCATCAGGTGAGAGTAGCACATTGAGGCCTGTACCTGGATGTGCCCATGGAACCCCTGGCAGGTGCAGTCCACATGTCTGTGGCCAGAGGCAGTGAACTGCACACCCTGCTAGGTATGGTCTGCAGCTGTCCATAAACACCTGTTTAGGGCAGCCACATGTCAGAACTGTGTACTTGCATACCCACACACTATACAAACACACCTAGGGCAACCCCATACCTACACACACCACATCACCATGACCAGTTCACCTCATTACACCCCTCACCCACACACATGGTGTCAAATGTATGGCCCACCCTCGGCCTCTGGAAAACCAAGAACACACCCTGTGCATATGATGATACCAGTGCCACATCCCTGTCATCCATACCATTGATGCAGGTACAGACTAATATGGTTCTGATGAACACAGTCACTGTGTTACAGTGTACCACAGTACTGCAGTGTAACATGTTGTAAGGAGTAAAGTGTAATGCATATATGTCAGGTAGTGTAGTCATCCAGCAATGATGTATTATAGCTGTTAGTAACACCTGGTTGATTGTGGTCTCTATAATGTTATCCATTTGTGTTGAAGGTGTACATGTATCAGCACAGGGATGGTCTGCAGTCATATTCCACAATGGTGCATGGCACTGAGGTAACACCATGGCTGTGACATATCTGGGGTACAGTTGAACACATGTCACAGTTTTGTATAACAGTTATTGCCTGTGCCACATGGACATGTGACCCACTGGGAAGTGTATAATCTGCAACCTGATATAGACCCATCAACATACACGCACACTCCTACTTAGCAACACTGGGACTAGACCCCTACCTAGGTATGTAGTGATACTGAAGTGTGTGGCTTTCATTCCACACACCACCCAGTGTTTAGGGTGAGGTGTGTTCAAGGTTACATGTTGCATGCAGAACATCCCCAGACATGTACAGTATGCTAATGGGGGATGTAATGGGTGTATATTGATGTTACATAGTGTGACATACCATCATATACACATTAACAGACACATAACAAGCAGACACACATCCGAGAGACCTGGGTCTATTGCTGCTAACTAACCTGACCATGTGTCCAATGTGTTACAGGTAGGCTGCACACAGCACATGCATAACTGGCCTGGATTGTGGTATCATTTACCTGTATGGTTGATGGTGACAGTGGTAGTCATAACGTGGTACGTGGGACATATACCGGGTGTACCTTGGTGTAATGACAGCGTACACAGCACCCAAATCCCCCAGTGGATATTGAACTCCCTAAAACCCATGATGACAATCTGACATACCAACCATCACACATTGGCCACAACTGCGATACAACCCATTGTATATCCCAACAGTGGTGCTACAGGGATATGCATCTAATGCATATGCCACATGCATTGTAGGGTGTTGCATTATCATGCCTCACCTATGAGCAGCAACAACACTATCTGTACTACTGTGTGGCAATGGGTACTGTAATAGGAGTACGTGGTCTCAGAATTTCTCTACCCTACAGATATACAGACATGCACACATACACACACTTGCCAGAGCACAATGGGTATCCCATGCCTATCAACCCATTTGTACAACACTGTTGTGCTGGTACTGCAAGGCTCATGTAGCCAGTATGGAGAGGAGCGTAACAGGCTACATGTATTGTCCCATAAAGCAGCAGCCACAACTGACTATGGCAATCGGTGTTGTGGTGGTTGTGAAGGCCCTCATGGAATTCCCAAGTACAGGTGTGCTAACACACACACACACACACACACACACACACACACACACACACACACACATACACTGCTATACTCAGACATGCACATGTACACATGTGTCAATACTGCGGTGCATCGCTGCAGGTGATCATAGCTGTGTACCTAGCTATTGTCCAAGGAGAGATGGGTTGTGTAGGGGTTGTGTGTACAGTGGTATCTTGCCACCTGCCATGTAGCAGAAGGAAATCTATCGACAGACACTACTGTGGTGACCCCCAGGGTAAGAGTGACATGCATCAGCCAATCCATCAGGTGCCTTCCGCACATGGTCACTGAGGTGATCAAGTTGACATGTATGCAACATGCATTACAACAGATCATTAGTGTCTGTGATGGAGACCTGTACCCAAGCATGTTCTGTTGACTGTTGTAGTGTAATGGAGGTACCCATGGCATGTGGTGCGTACAGGGTGTTATCTCCTATATGTGCCAGTTCTTACACAGCTGGGCAGACATGTTAGTGTCAGTAAAGCTTAGGTTGCCTGTACATATCCCAGCTGGGTACCTGCCATCTGCACATCTGTACAGGGACTGACATTCATCGGCTTGGCAAGTAGCTATGCAGTAGGATGAATGTGTTAACAGATAGACAATTGACAACAATATGTATGCCATAACTACATGTCAGAAGCCCCCACTAACATGTGCTGTACAGACGGTAGTCTACAGTTACATTCCACATGTCAGATCATTAGCCAGTAGGGGTCATATACTGTGGCATAGCTCATACACCAGGGATACAATAGGCCTGAGAGTCCAGCTATGCCTGCAGGTGTGCCTGTTGTCAGTATTACATTTAGCACTCTACTATTGCCTGGGTAAGCACAGTCAACAGTAGTACTGCCATGATACACTACATGCCAGTGTGACAGCACGTACCCTGGGATACTACCCCTGTATGTAACACATTCAAATATATAGCAGTGCTGTACAGGCCTCATATACGTCTGTGTCCCACACATGACACTGAAATCCCTTGCTACTGTAATGACAGCACATAGGCACAAGCGTTGTACATGGCACTACATACACTTATTACAGATGTCATTACCCTGCTATGTTATCAGACCGGGTGGTGTGAACTGGTTACCAGGGCTAAGCCCTGCTTAGCAGGTAACAACATTTTTGCAATATAACAGCTAAGCTAATTAATGCACTGATAAGTGAAGCATACACTGTGTAAGCAACATACGTTTACCTATAGCTTAGCTATGTTTCTATAGCTATAATGTATGCACATCCTATGTGTACAGATATACCTATTTATGTAGATATATATATATAGATATCTATAACTATATGTGCATACAAATCTATTCCGATATACATAGTAATGTCAATATATATCTACATATATATTGACAGTACTAGGTATATCAGAATAGATATGTACATACATATCTATTCCAATATACCTAGTACTGTCAATATATATATGTAAATATCCATAAGTATATGTGCATATGTATCACTATCTGTATATGTGTAAATATATATTGCTGTGTATATGTATGTATGTATATATATATATATATATATATATATATATATATATATATATATATATATATATATATATATATATATATATATATATATATACATATACATATCCAGCTATGTATGTTGATATGTATATGTGTATATATCTGTATAGATATATGGATAATTTTATATATATATATGTGTTCACCATATGTCCTGAACATGGGGTGGAGCCCTACTTTTGCCCCAATAGTCCCAACCTGTTAATGCAAGGGGATATCAGGTATGTATTGCAGGTATATATGTAGACTATTGCTATTGTAATAGGGGTTGTCTTCACAGACATGTTATGTGTGGGAGTTCACATCTGCTTTTAAAATGTGCACCATTGGCTACTGACAGACATCTTAAGGACATCATAGTACAGTACCACTGCTAGTACACTAATGATCCTGTGGACTGCAGCAGAGATATGGCCAATAAATGTGGGCAGTCTGACACACTCTGATCAGTCCAGAGGAATACACAGAACCCCTTAGTGCAAGACATGTGGACCAATCCTGACAATGTGGATGCTCACAGCCATGTAGATGGGTATATCACGTAAATACTGGTATACATTTGCCCCAAGAGGTTATGCATTTACACACCCCTGTCTGTCCTGACACATGATAACCACTGGTACAGAGGTGCCATGGCCACATACTACCCACTAGTTAATGACATACATCTGTACAGCATCCCACTGCTTTGCTGACATACATGACTGTTATGGTGGCCTGGGAGCAGTACATCTGGCAAGTATCTGGACATAACATCACACTGGGTAATTACACTAAGCTGCTAGGCATGTAACAAAGCACTGTGCAGGCTACAAGCAGACTGCCCCAACACTGACCTACATTTCTTTTGGGGGAATACACATGTACCTGCATATATATAGCAGGCTCTACAGGCATGTCATAGCACAAAGTAACAGATACCTGTGTGAAAGTGCATAGCCGCAACCAATGTGAAGACAGCCTCATCCACATATGGTAAGCTTGTGTGATGTTACTGTATATGGAATATCTGATCAACACCATCCTCATATGTGCTACTCACACACTAACTCTGCATATACTGGGCCACTACACAGTGTGGTCAAATGCCTGTCTGTGGTATGGGACATGTGTGTGTTTGGTCCTACAGACATGTAAGCCAATAGGTTAACATACAGTGGAGCAGCATGTAACATGAGATAGAGCAGGACCAAGAACAATGACATCAACCACAGTATGTACACAAGCCAAGGTACATATTCACAATACACACTGTCAACAATTACCATACATACAGAGACCTGAGTACTGTACTCACAATTACAGAATGCCCAGGTTATGTCCTCAAATTTAACCCCTACTATATGATCTGCAGTGGTGGTGCTGCGGTAGCATTGTCGCCTCACAGTATGACATTGTCCTGTTCGATTCTCAGCTAGAACGTCTTCTGTGTGGAGACATGCGTGACTGGGTGTACCTTCATTGAAGGTTGTGCACCAGAGCTGGCAACTCGGCACGTAAAAATCTACTGCCAATCATTAGCAGACCGGAGTTCCGCTGTGGTGACCCCTAACCGGGGAAAAGATGAAAGACACACACACACTATATATCACATGTGTAGCAGTCTGATATCTCACTTTCTTGTTATCAGATATGATGTCAATAAATTATGGTGTACAGAGCATATGTACCTCTTATTGCATGACATATGTACAAAGGTTGACAGAGTTGTGACTGGAGACACAAGCACAAGGCCAATATTGATATGTTGCTGTGATAACCTCATACATTTACTGTTGTAACAGGGTTTGTTGTAACATATGTCCTATGAGGGATGTGAAGTCAGTAACCCTCATGGCTATCACCATGTACTGACTACAATCCTCACACTATGCTTCTGCAGTTCACAGATAGGTGCTCTGTGAGTAACACAAGAAACAGAAGGCACCACACACTGTCCAGTCTGCAGAGGACCCTACAGATAGGGGTTTCCTTAGAAACATAGCACTGTCATGACAGGTATTAAAACATGTAGACCCGCCATATCCACATACACCCTGTTAAACCAACATTATTCCAAATGCAAAATAGCAACACTTACATTCTGTAGTCATGTCAGGCACACCCCCTCCTGTGTATTGGCCTGTTTCCACAGTGTATTTTGTTAGAGGTAAATCCCCAATCCATCTGTGATGCTGTTTGCCAAACACCAGATCTAGGTCCTGCTCACCGTGAATGAAAAAGGCCCAACACCAACATGCTGTCCCTAGATATTGGAGTGCGTTTCCATGCAATTGGCTATGGGAATGTTACCACAGCTGTTCCACATGCAGTTAGCTAGAGGAGGGCTGCAATTTGTGCAGATGCCATCAGCTGATCATGAGCATCACTTACAAAACACATGCTGCTGCCTAAGCAGAGCAGGTGTAGTTCTCCACATCCACTAGAGAGGGAGTGAGAGAGGCAGACAGAGGCAAGGATAAGTCAGGGAGGGGGTGGGAGAGTAAAACCTAAGCATGTTTGTGTCACACACCTACCAGTACAGGGTATCAAACCCCTGACTGACTATGTATTGTGATCACATGTCTATGCAGTTATTGGATGCACCACATGGCTTACATGTTGAGGATCTCTTCAAACATATATGTGATGGTGAGCGACATCTGCAACAGTGATATGGTAGTGAAATGGTAATTGTAGTTCATGTGCCTGTCCACATGAACAGGTGTCAGTGTCAACACAGCCACACTCTTTCAGGGACTCACACACATTGACACACTTGGCAGGGTCAGGAATACACTTCCTCATTAGTTAGTTTGCCACAATAGAGTACTGTGCAGGTATCACATGCACCACAGGGGTTATTTAGAGGTTATAAGGGAAAAGGGTATGTGGAGGTGTCTGACATCAGACAGCATGCTTCAATATGCCAATGGGGGTTGTAGTGAGTGTGAATGTGGTCAAAAGTATCATAAACCACACACATAGACACAGGGTGCCAGTACTGAAATGCATGCATGCATTGCTTCATGGGTGCATAGTGGTTGAGTGTGCCAGATGGCTATACAAGGCTAGGTGAAGGGTATACCTTGGCATCAGGCCACATGACAATGGCCTGCAGTGTGGTTCAGGGATGTAGTGTCTAGATTGGCCCACACAGGTGGATATTGTATTCACCATCCAGCCACCTGGCTAGCTATTATATGTGGCTAATGCTGTTCAATGCTTGCCATGTATCTGCTCTTTTGTCCATGACATGGAAGCTGTCTGGGATGTGCACACATCCCACATGCATGTACAGAGACATGTGGAACTGTACCTGAGGTGTCTGTCCTATTTTGTGTACACAGATTGTTATAATCAGATGTGCCTGTCCTGGCCTCATATGCTGGGAACAGGTAATGGACAGCAGGTTGACCCTGCACCTACATTGATAGCATGATACATGTATTCCCTGGTGTCAGTGGCATCTGTCCATACAGGGCATGTGTATAAGGCATGGCATGTCCTTTATGGGTCACATTTGATGGCACCACAGGTGTTGCAGGCGTTCAGTGGGGAGCATAGTGATGGCCCACTGTCTGCATGTACGTGTGTATTTTACTGATGGGACAGGGTGCCATGCCCTTTGCCGTCCACTGCAATCACACCGTGGTTACTATCGGTGGGCAATATGCAGGGTACTACCAACATAGCAGTTGTTGCCTAGGCAAGTGTGCTTGTCTATGAGACATGGGTTGAGAGTGTTCTCTGTGTAATACATGGGTTGCTAACTTTGTTTGGCAGGCCCTGATGTCACATGTAGGGGTATGGATAGCCACCCCAGCCTCTTGGCTATTTCACATCTGTTATCCTTGAAAGGTAGACATTGTGACATATAATAGGGCCACCATTTAAAAAAATTGCAAAACCCACTCCACAATGAGTCCAGTTGTTACACACCCACAGCCACCTCCACACAGGATACAAATGACAAACACAGACACACACACACACCTGCCATGTCTGGGATTAGAACTCCTACCAAACTAGTTTATTACACTACAGCATTACACAGTTATAGAATGTGCCACAGCAATTACTGGATGCTTTTTCTCCAAAGGTGTATTTCACAGTGAATGACATCAGCAGGCTTGCCAAAGTAGGGCATTTGATCTGTAGTGAGTGTGACTAGCCTAAAATGCATTGCTCCCTACACAAACAAAGAAACATTCACACTTTTATTGTGTGGGACTTGAACCCCTACCAAAGTACTATTGCACACTATGGCATTACGCTATTATAGGATGCACTATGGAGATTACTGGGCTACATTTTTTCCCAAAGGTGTATTTCACAGTGAATGACATCAGCAGCCTTGCCAAAGTAGGGCATTTGACCTGTAGTGAGTGTGACTAGCCTAAAATGCATTGCTCCCTACACAAACAAAGCAACACACAAACATCCACACTTGCCATGTGTGGGACTAGAACCTTAACAAAGTACTACATTACACTACAGCATTACGCTGTTATAGGATGTGCCACAGAGATTACTGGGCTACACATTTCCCATAGGGGTATTTCACAGTGAATGACATCAGCAGCCTTGCCAAAGTAGGGGTAGTGAGTGTGACAAGCCTAAAAAGCATTGTTCCCTACACAGGCAGGGAAACACACACACACACACACAGTTGTCAGGTCTGGGATTAGAACTCCTACCTCTCTCGTTTATCACACTACAGCATTACCCAGTTATAGAACATGCCACCGAGATTACCAACTTGCACCTTTCCAAAAGGTGTATGTCACAGTGAATGACATCCACAGCCTTGCCAAAGTAGGGCATTTGAATTGGAGTGAGTGTGACTAGCCTAAAAAGCATTGTTCCATACACAGACAGGGACACACAAACACACAGTTGCAATGTCTGGGATTAGAAGTCCTATCTAACTAGTTTTTCACACTACAGCATTACACAGTTACAGGATGCACCATGGAGATTACTGTGCTACACCTTTCCCAAAGGTGTATATCACAGTGAATGACATCAGCAGCCTTGCCAAAGTAGGGCATTTGAATTGTAGTGAGCATGACTAGCCTAAAAAGCATTGCTCCCTACACAGGCAGAGATGCACACAAACACACACACACAGTTTCCATGTCTGGGATTAGAGCTCATACCTAACTAATTTATCACACTACAGCATTATGCTCTCATAGGACACACCACAAAGATTACTGGGCTACATCTTTCCTAAAGGTGTAAATCACAGTGAATGACATCAGCAGCCTTGCCAAAGTAGGGCATTTGAATTGAAGTGAGTGTGACTAGCCTAAGAAGGCATTCCTCCCTACACAGACACACACACACACACACACACACACACACACACACACACACACACACACACACACACACACACACACACACACACACACACACACACACACACACACACACACACACACACACACAGTTATCATGTCTGGGGTTAGAACTCCTGCCTAACTAGTTTATCACACTATAGCATTATGCAGTTATAGGATGTGCCACACAGATTACTGGGTTACATCTTTCCCAAAGGTATATATCACAGTGAGTGACATCAGCAGCCTTGCCAAAGTAGGGCATTTGAATTGTAGTGAGGGTGACTAGCCTAATACACATTGCTCCCTACACAGACATGCACACACAAACAGTTGCCATATCTGGGATTAGAACTCCTACCTAACTAGTTTATCACACTACAGCATTATGCAGTTGTAGGATGTGCCACAGAGATTACTGGGTTACATCTTTCCCAAAGGTGTATATCACAGTGAATGACATCAGCGGCCTTGGCAAAGTAGGCATTTGAATTGTGAGTGTGACTAGCCTAAAAAACATTGTTCCCTACACAGACAGAGAGACACACACACATACTTGCCATGTCTGGGATTAGAACTCCTACCTAACTAGTTTATCACACTACAACATTATGCAGTTTTAGGATGCACCATAGAGATTACTGGGCTACTCTGTTCCCAAAGGTGTATTTCAACGTGGATGACATCAGCAGGCTTGTCATAGTAGGGCTATGGGGAGGCCATTATGTGTGCATGGGCCATAACCCATTCATCTAGAGGTTGACAAACCACATGCAAGCACACACAGGGTTATATTCCACAGGTACATGCATACAGCTGCTAGATGACTACTGCCTTTGACAGTCATGTTGCACAGCTAGCACTTGCACCATATAGTCTGTAATGCTGATGGATACCAGTTGCTAATTTCTACAGTGCATGACATTTACCTTACACCTCATGTGGTTTCAGCCATTTGGCTGTGTTTTGGGTGGGACAGGCCTCATGATGGTTGGCTCTTTGTCACAGTCACTCTCTTCCACACATTCTATGTATGTCAACTTTTGGCATATTATAGTCTGTTGTCCTTGGATATATATCTGTATTCCTATCCAATGTGTGTGCAAAGCATGACTAGTGCATACTAAGGAGTGTATGCACTAACATCTGCAACTGTCAGATATGTATGGAAAACTGTTGTTTGCAGACATGGGATTCATTTGTTTAAGTGTTTGAGCATGCCCAGCATGACCTTTCAGTATGTTGTTGTCTGACATTGCCTTCATTTCTCAAAGTGTGTGACCATGCCCAGTATGTCCTTCTGTATTGAATGTGTGGATCCATTCCAGGTAGTTTTCCTCCAGTGCAGAGCTTTGTGTTGTACACCTACAGGTAGAAAAGTGCTTCTGCAGGGTATCTGTAGATCATTTGGCAATATGGGGTCAAAAAGTGCAAGGGATAATGTGTACTGTAGGTGATTGTGTCTGTGCTGCTTCTGCTACATGGTACTGGTGTTAGCAGAGATATTCAGACATGTGTACTGTTATACATTGTGATGGGTTATGTCCTCATGTATTGTCAGGTGGGCATTCTTGCTCACAGTGATGCCCCATGGAATAAGGGTGAAAGGAGCTGTGTCCGCTATTGTGGTCAAATGCCACATATTCATGAACAGTTATGCCATTCTGGAGGGGGAGCTGCAGACACTTGTTGCAGGGTCTGTCTATCTGGTTCAGCACCTTGGTATAGTGCTGGCAGATGATCCCATACTTATACATCCATTGACATGACAGTATGGCCTTATCTTGATGTGGCAGTACCTCACATCTGTACAGATTCACACAGGTTACCCAGAAGCAGGGGTAATAAGTCAGGACATTACCCCTATTGTGGTGTACTGCAGCAAAAGAATGTAGTGGAATCTAGGATATCCAAAAACAAAGTCCAGCAAACCAAAAGATGCCCAATGCTAAGAGTAAGAACACTTTAATTCCAAAAAAAAAACAGATAAAACCAAATAAAAAAGGTAAGCACTTTCACAATTGCTCACTTTTTCAGACCTTAACAAACAGTATGAAAAAACAGGCCTTTAAATACAAAAAACTTCCAGTTAATTAAAACCAATTAAAATTATTGGGTGTTAACACTTATCAGTGAACTAAGCCTCTCTTCTTTAGGAGAGGCTTTAAAGCAACAGCACTATTCAAACCAGGTAGCACATATGCTTTAAAGTTGAAAATCCATTTTAACTCAGCAAGTTCAGTCTCATTACTCAAATCTCCTTCCTTTAAACTTTCATTTAATTTCTGTAGTACCAAGAACTTAAAGCTGTGACTCGTACCAGCTTCAGATACATGTTTTACTAATACATTTGTTAATTTATTATTTTGTATAAAAGTCTGATGCTGCAGAATCCTGTCCTTAAACATACAATTTGTTTTCCCAATGTAATATGAATCACATACTTTACACTTAGCCATATAAAACAAAATTTTCGTACAACAGTCTGCATAAAAGGACAGATGCATAGGTTCTATACTTAATGGATGCATGATCAAGTGTGTAGACCATATATAACTGTATGCCTTGCAAGACCGTCATGCATGAGTGCCCTTACGCTGGGAGATGAGGTGCCAATATGGTTCAGTGTGTTTATAACAGAGTCGCTGTTTTAAGTTCTTGGTATTTTTAAAGCAAAACTTAGGAACTGGTTCTATATGTTCACTGATAGAGGGATCAGTCAACAGGATGGACCAATTTTTCTTTATGATTTCATACACTTTATTAACCTCTGCTGAATAGGTGAAACAGACCCTATTTACAACCTTGGTGCTATTAGCCTCTGTGTCCCTCACTATACTTGAGGAGCTGTCAGAGAAGTAAGGTTTTACTTTAACACCAGCTGACGTATTCAGTTCTGTAATTTCCTTATTTATTTCACTGCCCTTAAAGCCCCTCTTCTATAGATCTGCCTTTAGCACTGTTAAAGCGTGCTCTAAAAAGTCAGCATTAGTATGCAATCTCATGCACCTAAGAAACTGATTTTCAACCACGTTCCTAATAACATAGGATGGCTGCATACTAGAATGATGTAAGATGTTATTTTTCCTACATAGTTTCCTATACATATTAGTGGACATGTTACCTAACATATCTTTGCTCACAGTAACATCTAAAAAATCAATAATGTCAACAGAGTAGTGCAGAGAAAAAGACAAATAATTAGTTGAAGTCTCTAACATGTCCACAAAGGCTTGAACCGCATCCATAGTACCATCCCAAACAAAAAAGATGTCATCCACAAATTGCTTATAAACACATTCTAGATCCCAATTGGATAAAACTAAGTTTGCATATGTGTTGGCACACACTGTGCCCATTGCTACCCCTACAACTTGTAGAAAGTATTCTGATTCAAAGAGAAACAAATTATTCTCTAAGATCAGATCTAGCAGGACACAGATCATGCTAACCTTAGAGTTAGAGAAGCCACCTTCTTTAATCAAGAATTGCCTAACCCGCTCAACCCCATCCTCATTGGGTATCACAGTAAACAGTGATTTCTCATCTAGAGTAACAAACAACATTCTTTTGATGTCATTACTTGATCAACCCCTAGCCCAGTTGTATAAATGCTCTAGAAACTGTTTACTATCTCTCAAAACTGTATCAACTTTGTCCAATACACCTCTCAGTTGTTTGTCGACTTATATCAACATTGGCTCAGTGAGCCCTCCCCTTCCTGACACTATGGGGCGATAGGGAGGATCCTTGGTATCTTTGTGCACTTTCGGCAATGCATAGACCTTTGGTATAGTGGGGTGCTCTATATAAAAATAAGTGTAGAGAGAATAGTCTATCTGCTCTGTCATTAGTACGTCATACAAAAAGAAATTCAGCCTGTTAATTATACCATTAACTTGAAATTTCTGCAATAACACATACACTGTATTGTCAAACAACACATCATGCATTTTGTCCAGATAGACAGACTTATCCAACACTACAACTCTACCTTCTTTGTCGGCTGGTCTAATAACTAGGTGCTCTGCTCTAACCAATTGATTCAGTGTCTCATGCTCATTAGGTGTTAGATTAAAAAAACTGTTATTACTTTTGTCATTAAAGGACCTTCTTAAGTCATCCTCATATAACTTAACAAAAGACTATATAGCTGGAGAGTTAATTGGTGTGAATGTGCTAGGTTTCTTAAAAGTGCTGCAGACTTCAGTATCACTACCTGAAAAGATTCCTGGCAAACACTTTAAGATCTAAAATCATCTCCACAAGGTCCATTTTCATAGTAGGTATAAAATAAAGACCTTTGTTCAACACAGATAGCTGTTCTACTGTGACCTCACTAGATGACAAGTTAAAAAACAAATTATTCACTTCTGACTGCATGTTATGGGGGCTTTGGAGTAAGTCAGAGGGTCTGACTGCATCCTGTCTCTCTTTCTGTGACCCCTTGACCTCCCTATATGTTTCTCCTGCCTGATGGATAGTGCTTTTTCCAAAAAAAATGCAGACTTCAAGTTAGTATTCTTATTGGGGACAGAGCTCTTGTCCAAAAAAAAAATACTAGGAATTTTAGGTCTAACTACAGAGTCTAAACTCTTCGTATTAACCACCTCTAGAGCACAGCCTGAATCACGTAATACAGAATCATTAGATAGATGTACATCAGTACCATCACTTACTACAGAATCATTAGATAGATGTACATCAATACCATCCCTCACATCAACCACAGATAAAGAAACTACATCTGAACTGCTAGCAGCTTGTAAACTAGTAGCAACAGACAAGCCCATACCTGTTCCTTCACTTACAGAGGCTAAAGATACATTAACAGATGTAAACTCATCAGATTTGTCCTGATCTGAGTGAGCTTTAAATACAGTACTATCCTTAGCTACAGCAGGCAGAGCATCAGTACTTACAGTTCTATTAGGTGATTAACCACCTATAGAGATACAGTCAGAATGAGCAGTTCGTTCGATGGATGTAAAAGTTCCAGATACATCCAAAGGTTCATTCAGTGGCTTTAAATCCACTCGCAAGGTTTCTGTACTTAAATGTTTAGTCACAGGCATTTTTTGGTGAAGGCTGACATCACCTTTTCCCACAACAAGTTTTTGAGCATTAGCACAGTCTACAGTTCGTCGTGCATCACCGACAACTCCATTAATGGCTCTGGGTGTCACACGTTTAAAGGGGAGGAGTTTGAGCAGCTATTGGATGACTTATTACATAATGTCTCTCTTTATGAGAGCAAATTAGAGAAAGAAAAGACTAAGAAGCTCCGCAGGAATTTTGCAGACTTCCACAATGGTGATGTGTTCTCCTGGCTGAGGTATACTCAGCCAAATGCCCCTACCGAAAGTACATCATCGTTAGATCAATGTATCACAACTGTGACACCCAGAGCCGTTAATGGAGTAGTTGGTGATGCACAATGAGCTGTAGACTGTACTAATGCTCAGAAACTTGTTGTGGGAAAAGGTGATGTCAGCCTTCACCAAAAAATGCCTGCGACTAAACATGCAAGTACAGAAACCTCGTGAGTGGATTTAAAGGCACTGAATGAACCTTTGATGTATATGGAACTTTTACAACCATTGAACAAACTGCTCATTCTGACTGTATCTCTATAGGTGGTTATTCACCTAATAGAACTGTAAGTACTGATGTTCTGCCTGCTGTGGCTAAGGATAGTATTGTATTTAAAGCTCACTCAGATCAGGACAAATCTGATGAGTTTTCATCTGTTAATGTATCTTTATTCTCTGTAAGTGAAGGAACAGGTATGGGCTTGTCTGTTGCTAATAGTTTACAAGCTGCTAGCAGTTCAGATGTAGTTTCTTTATCTGTGGTTGATGTGAGGGATGGTATTGATTTACATCTATCTAATGATTCTGTATTATGTGATTCAGGCTGTGCTCTAGATGTGGTTAATATGAAGAGTTTAGACTCTGTAGTTAGACCTAGAATTCCTAGTATTTTTTTGGACAAGAGCTCTGCCCCAATAAGAATACTAGCTCGAAGTCTGCATTTCTTTTTGGAAAAAGAACTATCCATCAGGCAGAACAAATGTATAGGGAGGTCAAGGAGTCACAGAAGGAGGGGCAGGATGCAGTCAGACCCTCCAACTTACTCCAAAGCCCCCATGACATGCAGTCAGAAGCGAATCATTTGTTTTTTAACTTGTCATTTAGTGAGCTCACAATAGATCAGCTAGCTGTGTTGAACACAGGCCTTTCTTTTATACCTGCTACGAAAATGGACCTTGTGAAGACGATTTTAGATCTTGAAATGCTTGCCAGGAATATGTTGAAGACTATATTTTCAGGTAGTGATACTGGAGTCTGCAGCACTTTTAAGAAACCTAGCACATTCACACTAGTTAACTCTCCAGCTATAGAGTATTTTGTTAAGTTATGTGAGGATGACTTAAGAAGGTCCTTTAATGACAAAACTAATAAAAGTTTTTTTAATCTAACACCTAATGAGCATGAGACACTGAATCAATTGGTTAGAGCAGAGCACCTAGTTATTAGACCAGCCAACAAAGTAGGTAGAGTTGTAGTGTTGGATAAGTCTGTCTATCTGGACAAAATGCATGATATGTTGTATGACAATACAGTGTATGTGTTATTGCAGAAATTTCAAGTTAATGGTATAATTAACAGGCTGAATTTCTTTTTGTATGACTTACTAATGACAGAGCAGATAGACTATTCTCTCTACACTTGTTTTTCTGTAGAGAACCCCAGTATACCACAGGACTATGGATTGCCGAAAGTGCACAAAGACACCAAGGATCCTCCCTATTGCCCCATAGTGTCAGGAAGGGGAAGGCTCACTGAGCCAATGTCGATATATGTTGGCAAACAACTGAGAGGTGTATTGAACAAAGTTGATAAAGTTTTGAGAGATAGTAAACAGTTTCTAGAGCATTTATACAACTGGGCTAGGCGTAGATCTAGTAATGACATCAAAAGAATGTTGTTTGTTACTCTAGATGTGAAATCACTGTTTACGGTGATACCCAATGAGGATGGGATTGAGTGGGTTAGGCGATTCTTGATTAAAGAAGGTGGCTTCTCTAACTCTAAGGTTAGCATGATCTGTGCCCTGCTAGATCTGATCTTAGAGAATAATTTGTTTCTCTTTGAGCCAGAATACTTTCTACAAGTTGTAGGGGTAGCAATGTGAACAGCGTGTGCCAACACATATGCAAACTTAGTTTTAGCTAGTTGGGAGCTAGACTGTGTCTTCACCAAAGATCTATATAAAACACATGTCATGTTTTATAAGCGATTTGTGGATGACATCTTTTTTGTCTGGGATGGTACTATAGATGAGGTTTAAGCCTTTGTGGACATGTTAGAGACTTCAACTAATTATTTGCCGTTTTCTCTCTGCACTACTCTATTGACATTATTGATTTTTTTAGACATTACTGTGAGCAAAGATATGTTAGGTAACATGTCCACTAAAATGTATAGGAAACCATGCAGGAAAAATAACATCTTACATAGTTCTAGTATGCATCCATCCCACATTACTAGGAACATGGTTAAAAATCAGGTTCTTAGGTGCATGAGATTGCATACTAATGCTGACTCTTTAGATCAAGCTTTAACAGTGCTAAAGGCAGATCTATTGAAGAGGGGCTATGAGGCAGTGAAATAGATAAGGAAATTAGAGAACTGAATACATCGACTGGTGTTAAAGTAAAACCTTACTTCTCTGACAGCTCCTCAAGTATAGTGAGGGGCACAGAGTTTAACAGCACCAAGGGTGTAAATAGGGTCTGTTTGACCTATTCAGCAGAGGTTAATAAAGTGTGTGAAGACATAAAGAAAAATTGGTCCATCCTGTTGACTGATCCCTCCATCAGTGAACATATAGAACCAGTTCCTATGTTTTGCTTTAAAAATACCAAGAACTTAAAACAACAACTCTGTTATAAACACACTAAACCATATAGGCACCTCACCTCCCAGCGTAAGGACACTCATGCATGCCGGTCTTGCAAGGGATGCAGTTATATATGGTCTACACACTTGATTATGCATCAATTAAGTATGGAACTTATGCATCTGTACTTTTATGCAGACTGTTGTACAAAAAATTTGGTCTGTATGGCTAAGTTTAATGTATGTGATTCATATTATATAGGGAAGACAAATCATATGTTTAAGGACAGGATTCTGCAGCATCAGAGTGATATATGAAATAACAAATTAACAAATGCATTAGCGAAACATGTATCTGAAGCTGGTACGATTCACAGCTTTAAGTTCTTGGTACTACAGAAATTAAATGAAAGTTTAAGGGAAGGAGATTTGATTAATGAGACTGAACTTGCTGAGTTAAAAGGGATTGTCAGCTTTAAAGCATATGTGCCACCTGATTTGAATAGTACTGTTGCTTTTAAGCCTCTCCTAAAGAAGAGAGACTTAGTTCACTGATAAGTGTTAACACCCAATAATTTTAATTGGTTTTAGTTAACTGGAATTTATTTTTATTTAAAGGCCTGTTTTTTCAAACTGTTTGTTAAGGTCTGAAGAAGTGAGCAATCGTGAAAGCTCTTAACTGTTTTCATTTTTTTATCTGTTTTTTGGAATTGAAGTGTTCTTACTCTCAGCATTGGACATCTTTTTGTTTGCTGGACTGTTGTTGTATACGGGCAGGTTTGTAGCCAACCATTTATGTATTTGCAGCCAGGGATAGTGTGTGCATACAGCTGTATGCCGGACGCTGCACATTCCATGCTGCCCATGCTCCCACCACCCCTGTATTATTCTTTCCTCTTCCATACATTATGCATACATTCTCTGATATTTTCCCTAAGGTTATTACCTCATCACTGCTGTGTTTTGGTGTTGGTTCACAGTTCATGCAGTGGGACATGGTAGACATGTTACTGTGGTTTGTCCACATAGCCTTGCATATGGCTTATTTGGAGTGCATTATGTTGTTACTTGGGTGTCCATGACATAACATGCATTGGCAGTACGTGTAAGACACAGACCTTTGGCAGAAGCCTGTAGGCCATTTGGTGGTGATGCAGGCCAGCTGTAGCAGGCTGTTGCATTCTGTCAGTCCTACAGTCCCCGACCACCATACAGTATATTCCCCTGGGGTGATAAGGGTAGGTGTGCTAGGTGTTCATGCCAATAGTTTCTATTAATATTGATCAGGTGGTGTGGATGCTCTCAGGGTGCTACCTATAGCTATGGTCACACTTGCATGGGACACCTGCACTGCATGCTGCATTCTTTTGCTATTTCCAAATACAGGTGGGGGTCATATTGTACCCATTCTCAACAGCAAGGATATGATCAGAGAGGTATCTCTGGGTGGTGTTTGGGTGAGCTGGGTGCATGTGTGCTATGGACACTATTTGCATCTAACTCACAGATATGCATGGGTCATTTCAGTTAATCTTTCAGATGATGACACATATTACCACTATATATTTACAGTGGCTTACTGCTAGCTTCTGTTATACTGGGGGAAATTGTCTTTGGCACTGCAGTTGTGAGGACTTGGCCCTGTCATTGGCAGTAGTGGGCAATGACCACCAGGTCCAAACTCAACATGCAAACATACTGACCACTCTAACTCAATATGTAACACACACCAGCATAACACACACATGCCTGGATATTGTCCGACTCCTACAATCTATCCTGCTACTTTGACTACCTCTGGTCATATAAGCTCCACTGGTATTATACCTACACATACATGTTACTACATGTCTACATTGGATTGAGGGGGCACACCAGAGTGTTACTACATTTCTAAATAGGATTGGGGGCACACCTGACTGTTACTACATTTCTAGATAGGATTGGGGGACACACCTGCCTGTTTCTACATTTATACACAGGATTGGGGAGCACACCTGACTGCTTCTACATTTCTACATAGGATTGGGTGAGGAGGCACACCTGTCTGTTTCTACATTTATACACAGGATTGGGGGAGGGTGGCACACCTGACTGTTTCTACATTTCTACATAGGATGTGAGGGGGCACACCTGAATGTTTCTACATTGCTACACAGGATTGGGGGATACACCTGACTGTTACTACATTTCTACATAGGATTGGGGGGTACAACTGACTGTTACTACATGTCTACATAGGATATGGGGGCACAACTGACTGTTTCTACATTTCTACACAGGACTGGGGGGGCACACCTGACTGTTTCTGCATTTATACACAGGATTGGGGGGAACACCTGACTGTTTCTACATTTATATACAGGATTTGAGGGGTTACACCTGACTATTTCTGCATGTATACGCAGGATTGGGGCACACCTGACTGTTTCTACATTTCTACATAGGATTGGGGGAGGTGGCACACCTGACTGTTTCTACATTTATAGACAGGATTGGGGGGCACACCTGACTGTTTCTACATTTCTAGATAGAATGTGGGGGCCACACCTGACTGTTTCTACATTGCTACACAGGATTGGGGGGCACTCCTGACTGTTACTACATGTCTACATAGGTTGTGGGGGGGCACACCTGACTGTTTCTACATTTCTACACAGGATTCGGGGAGGGGCACACCTGACTGTTTCTACATTCATACGCAGGATTGGGGGGCACACCTGACTGTTTCTACATTTCTAAATAGGATTGGGGTGGAGGCCCACCTGACTGTTTCTACATTTATACACATGATTGGGGGCACACCTGACTGTTTCTACATTTTTAGATAGGATTTGGGGGGCCACACTTGACTGTTTCTACATTGCTACACAGGACTGAAGGGCACTCCTGACTGTTACTGCATGTCTACATAGGATATGGGGGGCACACCTGACTATTTCTACATTTATACACAGGATTGGAGGGGCACACCTGACTGTTTCTACATTTCTACACAGGATTGGGGGAGGGTGCACACCTGACGTTTTCTACATTTATACACAGGATTGGAGGTGGGCACACCTGACTGTTTCTACATTTCGACATAGGGTTGGGGGAGGGGGTACACCTGACTGTTTCTACATTTATACACAAGATTTGTGGGGGGCACACCTGACTGTTTCTACATTTCTACATAGAAATTGGGGGGCACACCTGACTGTTTCTACATGTATCGACAGGATTGTGGGGGCACATCTGACTGTTTCTACATTTTTACATAGGATTTGGGGTGGGGGCACACCTGACTGTTTCTACATTTATACACATAATTGGGGGGGGGCACACCTGACTGTTTCTACATTTATATATAGGAATTGGGGGGGCACACCTGACTGTTTCTACATTGCTACACAGGATATGGGGGCACACCTGACTGTTTCTACATTTATATACAGGATTTGAAGGGGTACACCTGACTGTTTCTACATGTATACACAGGATTGTGGGGGCACATCTGACTGTTTCTATATTTCTACACAGGATTGGGGGGCACACCTGACTGTTTCTGCATTTATACACAGGATTGGGGGCACACCTGACTGTTTCTACATTTCTAAATAGGATTGGGGTGGAGGCACACCTGACTGTTTTTACATTTATACACAGGATTGGGGGCACACCTGACTGTTTCTACATTTATACACATGATTGGGGGGGCACACCTAACTTTTTCTACATTTATACATAGGATTTGCGGGGCATACCTGACTGTTACTACATTTCTACATAGGATTGGGGGAACACCTGACTGTTACTACATGTCTACATAGGATATGGGGGTACACCTGACTGTTTCTACATTTATACACAGGATTGGGGGGCACACCTGACTGTTTCTACATTTATACGCAGGATTGGGGGAACACCTGACTGTTTCTACATTTCTACATAGGATTGAGGGAGGTGGCACACCTGACTGTTTCTACATTTATACACAGGATTGGGGGCACACCTGACTGTTTCTACATTTCTACACAGGATTGGGGGAGGGGGCACACTTGACTGTTTCTACATGTATACACATGATTGGGGGGGGCACACCTGACTGTTACTACATGTCTACATAGGATATGGGGGGCACACCTGACTGTTTCTACATTTATACACAGGAGTGTGGGGGCACACCCGACTGTTTCTGCATTTCTACACAGGATTCGGGGAGGGGCACACCTGACTGTTTCTACATTTTTTCGCAGGATTGGGGTGCACATCTGACTGATTCTACATTTCTACATAGGATTCGGGTGGTAGCACACCTGACTGTTTCTACATTTATACACAGGATTGGGGGCACACCTGACTGTTTTTACATTTTTAGATAGGATTTGGGGGGGCCACACCTGACTGTTTCTACATTTATACACAGGATTGGGGGCACACCTGACTGTTTTTACATTTTTAGATAGGATTTGGGGGGGCCACACCTGACTATTTCTACATTTATACACAGGATTGGGGGGCACACCTATCTGTTTCTACATTTCTACACAGGATTGGGGGAGGGGGCACACCTGACTTTTTCTACATTTTTACACAGGATTGGAGGGGGGGCACACCTGACTGTTTCTACATTTCTACATAGGGTTGGGGGAGGGGGTACACCTGACTGTTTCTACATTTATACACAGGATTGGTGGGGGGCACACCTGACTGTTTCTACATTTCTACATAGGAATTGGGAGGGGGGCAAAGCTGACTGTTTCTATATTGCTACACAGGATTGGGGGGACACTTGACTGTTACTACATTTCTACATAGGATTGGGGATGGGCACACCTGACTGTTACTACATGTCTACATAGGATATGGGGGCACATATTACTGTTTCTACATTGCTACACAGGACTGGGGGGCACACCTGTCTGTTACTACATTTCTACATAGGTTTGTGGGGGCACACCTGACTGTTACTACATGTCTACATGGGGTATGGGGGGCACCCCTGACTGTTTCTACATTTTCACACAGGATTGGGGGGCACACCTGACACTTGTACACATTTGCTATGACTGTGCTGGTATGTCAGGTACTCTATTTCATTCTGTTTTCTAACCTATCATGCTGACTAGTGGCATATCAGTGTACTACAGGTCTTATATTTGATTGACCTACATATTAGTTTCTGACTTCCTACACTTCAGAACTAACATCCCACTGCCTGACCTGATGTAGTCTGTCTGTGTAGGCCTGGGGGGTTACCCATAGGCATCATTCAGAGGCCTTAGCACAGCCTTTGTTTGTGTTTGTCTACACCTGTCCTGCTGGCTGAGACTGTTGTTGGGTATGTGAACCTCCCTGACTGGCATGTGTGTGTCATATGGACACACATGTGGCCCAGCACATTTCCTGCAGTGGGTTCTGTCACCATGTATAGTACTGGCTACTCTGGTGATACCAGTATTAGTTACAGATCTCATGCTGCCACTATAGGTGTCTACTATCTGCTGGCATCCCATTCAGCCAGCCAATTCCCTTGCATGCTCACGTCCATACCATAGATACAGGTAACAACACAGACTACAATATTCAGCAATTGGTAAGTTGAGTGACTTACCTTGTGGGTGTGTCAGCACTGAAGGTGGTGCTGGTGGGCTGCCTTTGTCAGATGTTCATAGTACACTCCCTACACATGGTTGAGCACAGGTAGTATCATGTTTGGCATCCCTTTTACTGTATGTGTGAGTCAGAGAGAGGTGTCATTCCCTGGGTCCCTCCTGTGTCAGTGTATGTGCTATGCGCTACCTCTTTGCCAAGGCCAGGGCATACTGGGCATGTCTCCTTCTGTCTACTGGGGCAGGCTCAGGTTGTTCCTCTTCTGAGTCACTCTGTGCTTGTGCAGGCCTGGGCAGTGGTGGATGGCTGTGTGGCCTGGCACATGCTGTTCCTGCTGCAGCTGTTTCTGCAGGATCATATTGTGTAGCATGGCACATACAATGACAATTTGATTACATGTAGCTGGTGAGTACTGCAAAACTCCACCAGATGTGTCCAGGCACTGAAATTGTGACTTGAGTATCCCAAACACATGCTCTATTAAAATTCTTGTCTGTGCATGTGAATTCTTGTTAGGGTGTGTGTGCATTTCTGATGGGTGTCATCAGCCATGGCTCCAGTGCATAACCAGGATCCCCCACTAGGTGACCGTAATGAATATCCCCATTGTCAAATCTCTGGTACAGCTGAGTCAAATGCCAGATGTGGGAATCATGATAGCTTCCAGGGCAGCCAGCACGCACATTCATTATTATGCCCTGGGCATCGCACATGACCTGGCAGTTGATAGAGGAGAAGCCCTTGTGGTTGATGTAGACCCTACCCCACTCACTGGATGGTGCTTTGATGCATATGTGTGTGTGCAGTCTATAGCACCCGCTACCGCAGGGTATTCTGCTATTTGGTGGAAGAGATGCATATTACTGGTCAATGCTTCACGGGTGTTGGGAAATATACATGCTCACCGGCATGTGCTGACATGGCATCCAGGTACTGGTGGAGTACCCTGGATGCTGATGCCTTTGAGATCCCCATGATATCCCCAGTTGGCCTTTGGAAGGTACCTGTAGCTAGTATTCTTAGACCTACACATACCTTGGTATCCACTGGGATGAGTTACCTTCTGTTAGCTCTATGTGTGAGGTGTGGCCAGCAGAGCTCAACAATTTAGTGTAAGAGGTCCCTTTCCACCCTATAGTGCTCCACTATTTCCAGCTCATGTAGCCCCTAGTCGGTTACCCTGGGTCTGTACACTCTTCTCCATCTCCTCACTGTGGGTTGGTCGACAGCATTCTCATCCTTACCACCCTCAACCTCTTCCACATGTTGTTGTATGATAGCTATTGCAGCGCCTATCATTGTGTTGTTTTTGTTTGTTAAAAGTTCCCTGCTTGTATACACCAGTGGTGTAGAGTATGTGGCAAAAACCAGAGGGATAGGTGTTTGCATAGTTTATAGTAGTGTTCTGGGCTGGGCTGGTCTGCTGCCTGTGTAAATGGCTGATTCTGATACACTTCACCTGCCAGCTATGCTATTTCTTCTAGATTACCTTCCTACTGCAGTTTTCCCTTCCCACTACCTTCTTGTTTAAGCCCTGGGGTGCACTGTGCAAACACAGTTCTCAAATGTGCAAAGAGCTGCTATTTCCTAGTTTACTTTTTTTTTCTTTAAAACCCAGTGCACAGCGCACACCCGCTTAGGCAATGTTAAGAGTGCTAGGCAGCCTCAGGCACACCCCCTTGCTTAGCTCTGCTAAGCTAAGGGCAAACCCGAGCCACAGGGCTCCAATCTGTTTACAGTATGCCTGACACACCCCTATGATGTCAGCTAACTCCTAGGCTTGCACCAAGCTATTCCTGCTCTTACACTGTTGGGTGCTGACTAGCAGGCAGTGGAAACTGGGATTCAGTATCATTCACCTAATTTGCATAGGATTGCCTGCTGATGCATAGTTACATGTCCCACACTGAGTCTCCCACCTTAGCAACCACTATTCACTGGCCATGTTGTCTTCTTCCTGCCATTGAGTCTAATGGCAAAATAGTGATTTTTGTTAGAATGCTTATTTTAGGTTATTTTTCACCCGATCCCGTTTGCGCACCGCTGCCTTACGCTTAAACAGCCGAGATCAGTTAAAAGAAATAAAAGTTGATTTTTTTATTTTTGCAACTATTTTCCATACCAATGGCCTTATATTTGGCCATTGGCATGCTTTCTACACAATATCCACCTTTTATTTGGAGCTGTCATGGCTCTGTTTTGTAGTTTGCAGAAATGTACTCTGTTACTGGCGGAGTACATTTCTGAAGATTACACTAGTCGTGCACGGCTGGCTTCCAGGTTCCTGGATCACAAATTCACCTGATTTGCATGGATTTCTCATGCAAATGGGTAAGTTGCATCCAGGGGCTGAATCCATGCAGGACTAGTGCAGGAGCATTAGTGTACGTCCCTGCAGCTTATTCCTGGATCGCATGGCAGACACAATGCCTGCTGGAGCTCCTGCACTAGTTCTGCACACCGTGCAGGGCTTGCTGAATCTGGGGGATTATCATGTTTATTTATAGAATATGGAGCTTTTTCTGTTCTATTTAGTATCACTTACAGAAAAAAGTGGAGAAGGATAGTTGTGCAAAGTGATTTACAGGTATGAAAGCCATAGAACATGTATCTCTGCCACACATTTAGCAAGTGGAAACAAAGTATCCCTATGAGTAACTAATGGCTCTAGAAGACTGTTGCAACAATGTATCTAACTATTTTAAAAGCTATTTCTTTTTCTTCTGTGTCTGTTTTTTTTTTTTTTTTTTTGGTGGCTGTCACCAGCTACTGTTATGCACTAATGCAAGACTAGAACTTACTGGCACTCAGACATACTTAAATGTTAATAGATGGATGTTTGTCAACCTATCATTTTTTTCCCAAATTCAAAGTCAAGTCTCACTGCTGCATGCACTAATCACACTGAAACCTGAGAATTTAATAGAACTGCCTACTAAATATAATTCCTAGAGTATTAGCAGTTGTTTCTCTGTTAGTAAACCTGTTGATTTAATCATATGTCTAGATTTTTATAAAGCATGACTAAGAACTGAGTGTTAGTTTGTATGTGATATAACAATGCATATATTGCTGGATATCTCTTTAAACACTTGTTTTTCATCCTTCTGGTATTGCTTTAGTCAGGGTTAATATATGAATGAATAAATGAATAGGTTCATAGGTTCATAGGTAGGTACTAGGCTATCTGCCCAAAGGTATTTATAAGCCTAGTCAGAATGTGTTGGCTTTCGCCACCCCCTTAGATTAGTTCCCTGTGCCTCTGTCCAGCAGGGCCACTGAATTGATCCCGAGATAAACTTTCTGTTTCCCATTCACTCGTCAAGATTTCTTTTGAAGAGTGTTAGTGAGGTGCCCTGCCTAATGTAGATTGGGATCTTGTTCCAAAGCATGGGAAGTCTCTGGGACAGGAATCTATCCCTCCAACACGTCCTATTTATTGTTGTGGTGAGGTTGAGATTCCTAGAGTGTGTGGCTCATGGGGATAAGGTTTTCTTTAGGTGGAGCATGTCCATTAATTCTGGGTTGGACATGGCCTTGTATGTCAGGCAGAGATCACCTCTGAGTAGGCAGTATGCAACCGAGTACAGCTGTAATTTCTTCAATTGAGCTGAATAGGGCATCTGTTTGAGGCCAGTGATCCTCTTGGTGAGGTACTTCTGAGGACTTTCCAGCTGTTGCAGGTGTCTTGTAAGGTACATCCCAAATGGGGTATTGTACTCTATGATGGGTCTGATGAGTGATGAGTAGTGGGGCACAATGACCTCTTTTGATCTGGATGCGAACCCTTTTGTGATTAGGTGGGCCACATAGAAGGATTTTCTAACCACAGTGGCAATGTGATGATCAAAGGTGAGATTACTGTCTACTTGGGTCCCCAGATCCCTTATCACGTCTTCCGTATTTAGAGGACTACCACCTATGTAGTAGTTTGAGGGTATTTTGTTTTTTTCCAAAGAAGATGACTATGCACTTTTTGGCATTTAGCTTGAGGCCATGATTTTGACACCAGGTATCCATCTCCGTGAGACCCTTTTGGAGGATGTCTGCATCTGCTGGAGAGTCAATTATAGCCCCTAGTTTGCAGTCGTCTGCAAACTTGGTCAGCCATAGTCCTCCTGTGCTTGCCTGTACCTCTGAGAAGTATATGCCGAACAGGAGTGGTCCTAGGACTGAGCCCTGGGGAACTCCACTTGTAACCGATTTAGAGTCGGACCTAGCTTCCGCAACTCTTACCATGTGGGTTCTATCCATGAGCCAGTTGACAACCCATCTTGTGACATAGGGATTTATGTTCAGGCTGGTGAGCTTGTCTATAATACCAGAATGGGGAATGGTGTCGAAGGCCTTTGCGAGGTCTAGGTAGGCTGTGTGTACCACTTTTCCCTCATCTATAGCCTTGGTAACTGTCTCAAAGAAGTCCACCAGGTTTAGGAGGTATGATCTTCCCTTAACAAAGCTGAACTGGGTAGGGTCCAGTGTTTTGAGGTTCCCAATGTCTTTGTTAATGAGTTCCATGATGATGCGCTCCATAGCCTTGCAGACCAAGCTAGTCAGGCTTATAAGGCAATAGTTCCCGGGGTCTGTTGTGGCTCCACCTTTGTGAAGCAGAATAACTGCTGCTGTGTGCCACTATATGGGTATGTAGCCTGTGGAGAGGCTGAGTTTGAACAGTGTGTTTAGGTGAGGGGTTAGTTCATCTTTGAGCTTATGTAGGATGCAGCCTGGGACACCATCTGGTCCCATTGATGCTGTGTTTTTGGCTTTGGAGAGGGCTGTTTTAACCTGAGTGTCTGTGATTTCAGGGACTCTACATTCTTCTGGTATGGTTATGGGCCCTCTTGGGGGTGAAGTTTGCACTGAACTTGTCTGCCAGGATATTGGCAATATCGGTTGGTTCAGTGTATTTTGTGCCATTCTGCCCTAACTCCGAGCAGATCTGAGCATTGCCACTTAGATTCTTGACATAGCTAAAGAATGCCTTGTGGTTATCTTTAGAGTCCTTGGCAATTTTTCTTTCAAAGCTCGCCTTGGATGATTTTATGAGGGATCGAAGTTTCTTGCTGATACTGATCAGGGATGAATTCCCTTCTTGGGATTTTACTCTTTTCTGTACTAGTTTCCTCCTTTTATTGTGTAGCTTGTTTATGGCAGGAGTCCACCAGACTGGTTTCCTTTTCTTGGAGGAGTGAGTCTTGGTTTTGCTTGGGATGGCATGATCCATGCATTCTTGTAGGTGCCCATAGAATGCATTAGTGAAGGATTTTGCAGCTTGGACGACAGTGTTATCCTTCAGCATGGGGGCTTTAAAACTTTCCACCTTGGTCTTAAGTAATGTGAAGTTTGCTTTTGAAAAGTTTTTCACAGTGTTTTTTTTTTGTCCAGGGGTGGGGGCGGAATGTGGATATCCAAAGTGATTTGTTTATGGTCAGATCTAACCAGCGAGGGGTTGACCTCCGGTGTGGAATACCGGTCGCCCATGTTGGTGATGACCAGGTCGAATATGTTGTCACCTCTGCTGGGTGTATTGACCAGTTGAACCAGGGCGTTTGAGTTTATAAATTCTAGGAAATGTTGGGCAAGGGAGTTAGTACTTGAGTAGTTCTCCCAGTTAATGTTTGGGTAATTGAAATCACCCGATATTAGAGTGTTTGGTAGGACCTTTATGTTTCCCAGTATTTCCAAAAATGTGGAATGGGGGTCCTGGGACATGGTGGGTGATCTGTAGAAAGCTACAATTTGAATTTCAGTTTTGCCCATTGTTAGTTGCATGTGGATGATCTCTGAAGCATCGTGCCGTGCCACTAACCTGGAGGTGTGGGTATCCTTGGTGAATATGGATATGCCCCCGCCTTTTGTATTTCGGTTTGGGTTCTGGGCCGAAATGTATGGTATGAGTTGTAGCCTGGTAGGGCTGGGGTGCTCTCTGGAGCCTTAAACCAGGTTTCTGTTACTGCACATATATCAATTTTCTCCATACTGAGGAGTGCCTTGAGTGCATGCATTTTGAGGTTCAGACTTCTGGTATTGAGTAGCATTACCCTCAGTTTTTTGTTACTTGTGCTATTTATGGTGGTGGGTTTGTCTTTTGAGTCTTGCCTAAAAAAGGCACTATGGGGGTGGCAAGAGCCTTGGCCAGTATTCGAAAGCCTAAGGGTGACAGGTGCAAGCCGTCTCTAGCAAAGCAGCGTGCCTTATCGAGCATGTCTTCCCAGGTGGACAGACACTGGATCCCCTTTGAATGACACCAGAAACTTAGCCAATTGTTGAAATTGAGAATTTTTTCTTTATACCATGGTATCATTCTTGGTGAGGGCAGGATGCTACTCAGGGTCAGGGTCATACCGGCCTGGGCCTCATGATCAGAAAGCTCTTCAATGTCTCTTTTCATGTAGTCCAGAGAGGTACTGCTCAGGTCATTCACACCAAAGTGGACAATGACAGAGTCATATTTGTACTTGTTCTGTAGTGACCTAAGTGCTTGTGTTATGTGGCAGATCCTGGCACCCGGCAGGCAGCTAACAGTAATCTTCTCCTTTTTCAGCTTAGTGAGTGGGATGTCAGTGTGCCTGACTATGGAGTGACCTATTACTAGTATGTTGAGTATGTTATATTGCCTTAAGGGCTGTGATTGCATGGCACACTGGTTTTGTGACGTATGTGTTTCATGGTTTCTGTTGGGAATAAATAAATACTGTTGCCCTGTTGTACTAATATAAAAGTGAAGTTTTAGTTGTACTTTTAACTCAATTGCTGATTGACCTCTGAGATTTGTGAACCTTATCAGTAGGCATATTTTTAAGAAGGCTCGCAACATTTTGTGTACTTCATAGCAATTCTGTGAAGTGGCAAGAAACATGTTACTTTCAGTTTTTAATATTCTTTTTCTCCACTATGCCTGTGGCTTACCATCCATATAACCCAGGGCTTTCTATTTTCTCTGTCTTCCCACTTCCCTATCATCTCTTTAAAAAGTTTTCCAGAAAAGTGGGGGCTATAATACCAGGCACTAATGTTGCAAGTAACACATGCATGTCACTCTTTCTATAACACAAGTTGCTACTTACCAGCACCTTGTGAATTTCACTGACAATTGTTTTGTGTATTCTTATCTGCCAATGCAAAACGTCACCAAGACATTAGATTAGTAACACTACTTCACTTAGGATTACCAAACTGACATTGGCTACATACTAAAACCCTCCCCTTCTGGCCTCTCTAGTATTCAAGCTGCAAATTAGTATGAATGCAACACTGGGTATCTCCTGAAAAAAAGGCCATTGGTTTACTCTGATTAAGTCAGTCAACATTTTCAATAAAATGTAAATATATGAATAAAATATCAATCGTAGGTCATCTTGGCATGTTTGTGCTATGCAGTGCTCAAACTTGCTTAACAGAAAAAAAAATACATTTTAATATATTTTTCCCAAATATACTGTAGGACCCTGTGTTGGGTCCATACAACAGTGCATAAGTGCTGTTGCCAAGCTCATGTGGCTATGAACCATGTATGATCTAAGCTGTCAGCAGGATTATGCATGCAAATGAGGTTGATTTCCTGAATTTTTAAAAGGACCAACCATGTCTGCATATCCACTTCATGTGGGCTCCTACAGGATGTTGATATTCCCAGAGGATGTGGAAGACATCAGGGGAGTGTGTCTTATTATTTTTAGGATTTTTGTTCCCAGCACTCATGTTTGCATGGCATGCCACATAGCTTAGCATTTCCTTGTGAGCAGAATACCCACATTTCGGTGATGACATAGGGAGCAATCAATTAAAACTGGATATCTTTAATAAATAGTTTTGACTTTTGTATAAGCTATGGTGCTCGTCGCGGCACATAGTGGCACAATGCCCACTATTGTAGGGCCTTTAAGTAATGTTATATCCTGGGCAGTTGAACTTGCATCATAATTAGCCAATACCACTTAGTGGACCTAAAGAAGAACTGTATTAAATATGCATACATCCTACATTCATTCTGATTTTCCCTCAATACTCTGTGCCATTGGAGTAGAGACTTGGGAATTTTAACTGGGATAATGCTAGGGGCTGTTGCAGGTCTGCTACATCTGTATGTGCTAGATGCTGATGTCAATGCTGCTGGTGCTGCTGATAATAGGCCTAGGCCAAGAAGGGGAAGAGTGCTCAGGTCCAGGTGCTATATGAGCTGGAGATTGTAGAGTGCTACAGGATGGACAGGGACATATTACAAGAACTCATTGAGCTCTGCCACCCTTCAATCAGAACTAGAGCTAAGAGAGGGAATCCCATCTCTGTGGAGACAAAGGTATGTGCAGACCTTAGGATACTAGCTACAGGTACTTTTCAATGACCAACTGTGGACATAATTGGGGTGTCACAGGCATCTGTATCCAGGATACTCCATCAATTCCTAGATGCTATGCTTCCACATGCCTGTGAGAACATATCTCTTCTCTTTCCCCCTGAGGCAAGGGCCAGCAATGTGTAATATTTCTAATATGTAGCACACTACCCTGAAGTATTGGGTGCCATAGATTGCACACATACACACATCAAGGCACCACCTGGTGAGTAGGGTGCAATCTATATTAACCACAAGTGCAGCCACTCCATCAACTGCCAGGTGGTGTTCAATGCCCAGAGGATTATCCTGAACGTGTGTGCTGGCAACCCCGGCAGTTATCACAACTCCATATCTGGCACACATCACAGGTATACCAGCTAGGGGGGGCATCCCACCAGGCCATTTACTGGGGGATGCTGATTAAGACCTGGAAATGTGGGTGATGACACCCATCAAAAATGCACACATACCCATGGAAGAATGCCATAATGAGGCACAATCACAAACTGGAACATGATACAGCATGTGTTTG